>NC_072733.1:23634614-23720888 GCF_026930045.1 Uloborus diversus | reverse complement strand
GGACTTCGATTATTACGCATTTTAGAACTTAGTATTTTTTTTTCACAATCAGTGGTAAGAATTGAACCTTACTCTCTTTCAATCATATTTTTTATTTTTCCACCTATTCCTCCCATGCTACGTCTTCAAATGCCACGATTTAATTAATTTTAAAGCTTGCAATCAATTTATCCTTTAGTATGAATTAAGACTTATCATTTAAGAATTTTCAATATATATTAGAAACTATCACTATTATTTTACTTAGTAACAAAGCTTTTTTTACTCCAGTTAGGATTTGTCAAAACATAGTTTTCACCAGTTAGATTTAATCGCCGATTTTGTCAATTCAAAGTAATTAATTCTGTTTAGTATTTTTCATCTATATTTTAACTTATTCATTTTTTTCAATCAATATTTTACTTATAAATTTTATCACGCCCTTTTTTTCGCACATTTATTAAACATGTTAACTAATTCACATTAATGTATATGAAATAGTTTTTTTTTATTTGCGCAAGAGACTTTACCATTTTACTTTACCATCTACAAACACCAGTAACCGAATTTCATCGAATTAAAAAAAAAAAAATCACATTACAATTATTCTTCACAGTAATAACGTTTTACAATTAACTAGAATTTATTAAAACATATACATTCTCCCTCTAGTTAGAATTTATTTAAATATAGAACATTCAAGAGTTAGATTTAATAAATGTAATTCTCCGATTTAATAATTAACTTAGTCAATTCAACGCATTTAATTCGGATTATTTTTTATTCATATTCAGTGCAATATCTCACTTAACTGAATCATTTTTTTTTTCATACGTTTCACTATTTTCTCATACATTTCACTATTTTCGTACATTTATTAAACTTGTAAAATACTTTACACACACTACAATATTAGAAAATCTTATTGTTTTTTTAATACGAGAAACATTTTTCCGCTTTTTACTTTACAATCTACTAACACAATTTACCGAATTTCACTTAGAAAATCTCATTAGTAATATTGTCTAACTTGTATTTTTACTTTATTTATTTTACTTGTTTTTCTCACACTATCAAAGATTTTTTTCAATAATGTTTAGGATTCATTAAAACAGCCAAAGTTACTTTCATCATTTTTTAATGTATCGTTTTATTTAACTTAACCATTTTTCCACATACGTTTTTATTATTTTCATACAATTCTTAGACTTGTAAAATAAATTACGCTTTAATATATTCAAAAAATACACCAGCAAACTGCGTTTTGAAGACAGGAGCCTTTACCATTTTAGTTTTCCATCTCCAAAGTCAAAACACAATTTGCCGAATTTCCCTTAAAAAATCTTATTATTAATGTTTTTCGAACTTGTATTTTTCACAGAAGCAAAGTTTTTTCACTCTAAGTTAGAATTTATTAAAATAGTAACTATTCAAGAGTTATGAGTTAATTAAAATGAATTAAACCTATCATTTTTTTTTTCACATTCACAATTATTTTATTTAACTTAATCATTTGCTTACCCATTTTATTATTTTCACGCATTTAATAAACTTGTAAACTAATTCACATTAGTATATTCGACATAGTTAATTTTCTTAACGCAAGGACTTTACAATCTACAAACACAATTTCCGGAATTTTACTTAGAAAATCTTATTACTAACTTGTATTTTTCACAGTAGCAAAGTTTTCTCCCCCTAATTAGTATTTATTGAAATCGCAACTGTTCAAGAGTTAGGTTTAATTCGATTTAATTCATATTAATTAATGCATATTATTTTCTTCATATTCACAATTATGTATTTTATTTAACTTAATCATCTTAATCATTTTCTTGCCCATTTTATTATTTTCACGCATTTATTAAACTTGTAAACTAATTTACATTAAAACATATTCGACCTAGGTATTTTTCTTAGCGCAGGAGACTTTACAATCTACAAACACAATTTACAGAATTTCACTTAGGAAATCTCATTACTAATGTTTTTAAACTTGTATTTTTACTTTTATTTATTTATTTTTTTCACGCCACCAAAGTTTTTTTCAATAATGTTAGACTAGGGAAATTGCAGCTTTTCAAGAGTTTGGTTCAATTCTTTTCAGCCAAATTTACTTTCTTCATTTCAATATAATTCTTTCATCATTTTCAATGTATCATTTTATTTAACCTCAACCATTTTTTCCTCATACGTTTTATTATTTTCATGCAATTCTTAGACATGTAAAATAAATTACGTTTTAGTGTATTCAAAAATACATCAGCATAGCTATTTTTTAAGACAGGAGACTTTACTATTTTACTTTACTATCTACGAAGCCAAACCACAATTTGAAGATTTTTAACTTAAAAAATCTTATTATTAATGTTTTAGAACTTGTATTTTTCACATGTAGCAAAAGTTTTTTTTCACTCTAGTTAGGATTTTAACAACTATTCAAAAGTTAGGTTTAATTCGATTTAATTAACTCAGATTATTTTTATATTCACAATTATTTTATTTAACTTAACCCGCCCACGAAAACAGGAATTTCCAAAAAATGCTTTTTTTAGCACAGGGTCTTCCCAGTTCACAATGCCATTCTGGTGGCCACGTACTTTCACCTGTGAAATGCCTTCCCCCAAACAAGACGAAACAAGGTTGAGTCTAAAGGAGATAATCCCTTTTGAATCATGACAAGTGAAGTTTCAGTTCCGCCCACATTCTTTTCCCTTCTACGCTTCATTGGAGCCACGTGGAGTTGTGGAAGTTGAATCTATAGCTGTATTTTCTTGCAATGAAGAAAAGGTCTTTTAGAATTCCTAAATTTTCTCCAAAATAAATTATTTTTACATCAGAAAAAATAGCCCAATTTTGAAAAGTATTAACAATAATTATTATTTTTTTTTGTTGAACCATATTTTTATAAATTACAGTATATTTTTCCGTTCAGAAACTACTAATTTTCACCGCCTATACAAATAAATTTTTTTTTGGATCAAATATTTCTCCATAGATGCAATGTAAAGTATCCCCACTTAATCGAATAATTTCCCCGGATAATCAAATAATATATTGGTCAATTTTCCTAATTTTTTTTCTGCGAAAAATTTTGTATGGTTAAAACAAAATTAAGCAAGCACATTATTTACTTTAAAATATGAAATATTTAATTTTTTGCCAATAACAGGCGAGAAAAAACATTGTCAACATTTTCACATTCCATAAAAATATTTCCACTATTCGCGTCTAATTTCTTTTGTTGTTACAATTACTAACAAGAGAGAGAGAGAAACTAGATAACGCTGATGATATTAAATTAACACAAAGAAATATAAACGTTACAGACGATATAAGTCGATAAATATTTGATGTAAAACACGCAGATGGGAAGGGGTTGGGAGTTAGAAAAGAAATTCCAAAAGACATTGGGTAGTTCCACTATTATGCTTTTTTTTTTTTTTTTTTTTTTTCAAAATAATTTCGTGAAAATTTCTTCTAATCTAAGATTTTATAGTTAAAGTTGTAGGGATTTTTTTTCCTAATTCTGATACGTACTTCTAATACATATTTCAGGACCGTAATCAGGCATTTATTTCGGGGAGGATTTTACCTAACCTATTTCTCGTTAAATTTATATGGTTAATGAAGTTTGATTTAATTTGTTTATTTATTGTTTTTTGCTACAATAGGTTATTTAAAGGAGAGATGCTGCCTTAAGGACATTAACATACTAATGTAAAAAAATGACGCATCTCATAAATAAAGGAAAGAAATCCAATTCGTTCACTATACTTCTTTTTATAAAAACTCAAATAGATTAGATGCGTGTACTTATATACGCGCATTCGAAGGTGATGCCTCTTGAAGTCATATTTTTTTTAGGAATAAGATACATTAAATAATAGAAATGCACTTTCAAATTTAAAGAATTTTAATCTTTTTCTCAGCGTGAGTCAAGTATTTAAAATTTGGAGGGAAAATTTGCTTCGCTGTATCGTTTCGTAAAAAAGAATGTTCGCAATAATTACATTATAAATAATAAATATTAAAGATAAAGTCGTGAGTTTTCACACTCTTTCAATAGCAATTGTGTATTTTTTTTTCAAGTGAAGTGCGAAAATAGATAAATGAATGAAATATATAGTAATAACAAATTTTTTAGCAAAAAAAAAAAAGCAATAAAAAGCATTTTTTGGAATGGCTTGAAAATTTTCGGAGGTGGTTTGAACCCTAAAAATCCACACCG
Organism: Uloborus diversus; assembly: GCF_026930045.1. NCBI lineage: Eukaryota > Metazoa > Arthropoda > Arachnida > Araneae > Uloboridae > Uloborus > Uloborus diversus. Next base: position 23,716,678 of record NC_072733.1, on the reverse strand, counting down.
TACATACAGCACTGATATATTTAATGATAGTACTATTTACTGGGCAAGTGGCGGCTCGTGCCTTGAAAAAGTGAGGGGGGCCAGATAATGGGCGCACTCGCACCCCCCTCCCCTTACCGCATTTATACGCAGGAAAATACGGTACGAATCCTTTTTTTTTTATTTCTTTTTTATTTCAAGCACTTTCGCACAAAAAAAGTTAAATAAATCAATGTTATAAATATTATTGTCTGAAAAAAGGGAGGGAGACCGGGACCCCTCTCCCTCCCACTGTTTACTGGTATTCAATTACAAATGTTTCCAGTGAAGAGATCAGAAATTTTTGTTCGTCTTAGTCGAAATTTCACTTTTACGCACGTATTGTGACCTAAATTTTAATGTAACTAAAAAGCAAACCAAAACTCACCTACATAATACAGTGCCGGCAAAAAAAAAATTACATTTAGTTGGCAATTAAAACCTTATACATGCAAACTTCTTTTTATAATTTTTACTTGGCATGCTCCGTAGTTATTTGGTCGAATACCGAATATTCTTCTAGATTGTGACCGAATATTTGGTATTCGGCCAATTCACAAGGGAGCATGTCAAGTGAAATCACGACAAGAAAAAGTTATGTAAAATTTTTAATTGTTAACCAAATGTAAAGATTTTATTTTTTTGCCAGCACTGTGCAAACTATGTAGAATCTATTTTTATATTTTTGTGAAAGTATCTCTTATACCCACGGAGATATAAGCATTTCTTTTCAAAAATGCCTATTTTATTTTAAGGTTTTCGGCTCATAGCACGCAGAGTTTTCCGTCAACTGTTACTAAACTGTCAGAATATTTGACAGCATTCAAGATAAACATAATAATTAAATTTGAAATTAAAAATATTAAAAATTTGTTGAAATATGAACGTATAAAGCAGTTGAGTTTTCACTGCGCATGTACGAAAGATATCAATTTTATAACCTTAGTAATCCAAAGCCTAGATAGATTCTGCTCCTCGTGATAAAATTCCAGCTCGATATCTTAAAAAATTCAAAAAGTTGTAAGATATCTAATGAGCCGAATTTCAGTAATTCTTTGATACGCGACGACTCGTGGGGGATTGTCCGCTAACACTTGCCAACCGTCATTCAGAGTAATTCGTGATAAAAACAGATTATTTGCGAACGATCCCTCACGAGTCGTCGCCTATCAAAGAAATATTGAACTTCGGCTCATTACGTCGCTGATAACCTTTTTAATTTTTTAAGATATCGAGCTGGAATTTTATCACGAGGTGCAGAATCTATCTGGGCTTTGGATTACTAAGGTTATAAATTGATGTCTTTCACGCATGCGCAGTGAAAACTCAACTGTTTAAACGTTCATATTTCAACAAATTTTCAATATTTTAATTTAAAATTTTATTGTTATGTTTCTCTTGTATGCTGTCAAATATTTTGAAAGTTTAGTAACGGAAAACTCTGCGTGCTATGAGCCGAAAACCTTAAAATAAAATGGGCATTTTTGAAAGAAATGCTTATATCTCCGTGGGTATAAGAGATACTTTCACAAAAATATAAAAATAGATTCTACATAGTTTGTACAGTGCTGGCAAAAAAAAATCTTTACATTTGGTTAGCAATTAAAAATTTTACATAACTTTTTCTTGTCGTGATTTTACTTGGCATGTCTCCTTTGTGAATTGGTCCGAATACCAAATGATTCGGCCACAATCTAGACGAATATTCGGTATTCGAGCAAATAACAACGGAGCATGGCAAGTAAAATTATGATAAGAAAGTTTGCATGTAAAGTTTTTAAATTGCCAACTAAATATAAAGATTTTTTTGGGCCGGCATTGTATTTGTTCGTAACAAAATAGTCAGTTCGTGATCCTCTTTTCTTTTTATTTCATTTGTTTATATTTCAAAAATTATTATCAATTTCTCAGCGCAAAAATACTTCCATGATTGAATAGTTTTTTCTTTGAGTCATGGAATGTTTTGAGATTTTTATACAAAATGTCTTCAATTGTTCACATGTGCCGCAATGAGGGTAGGGAAGGCACAAATGAACAGTCCTGGGATACATGTGAAAGCATTTTTTTTTTTCAAAGTCATGGTGTGTATGGTGGGGGGCATTGACACCCCGTTGAAGTTCTTAAATGACGGGCACGTCTATTTCTTGCTGTCCATCTACTATATCGACCTCTATATTTTTCTATCTATCTATCTATCTATCTATACGATCTATGCATATATACCTCTGACAGTAATTAACAATCTCTTTTTATTTATTTAAAAAAAAAAAAACATTTCTTGTCCACTCAATCTCTATCTATCTCTGTATCTACCTAACCTAACCGCCAATCCGTAACAGAAACACAGTAAATGCAAAAAAATCGTGGGCTTTATTTATTTAATCAAAATAGCCCGCAAAAAAAAAAAAAAAAAAAAAAAAAAGGCTCTATGTTTTTTCGTAGTGTGCAAAAAAGTAGCGCTTGCAAAAAAAATGAAAAGCTAAAAGAACAAAGGTGAAGAGAAGGCAGGCGATTTCAGTTGGATCACGTGATGAGGTAAGTTCGGAACTCAGCCGGCAAGCGAACAGCTCGCGTTGCGTTCTGCATTAAAAAAAATTGTAAAAAAAAAAAAACTATTGCGTATTTTTAAAAAACTTTTTTCTTCTAAAGGGGACAGAGTGTTTTTTACTATTACCAACTAAAATTTTAGAATTTAGGTTTCAGTACTTTTCGCAGGATGGGTTTCGAAAAAAACTAAACCCAGAAAAAAAATGCAAATTAAAGATTTTTTCAAAAATTTATAAAAAAATACAAAAATTGCTTTATCTTCAAAAATTTTTCATTCATCATATTTAAAATTAAATATCCTACACTATAGTACAAAAAATATCCACTGGCGCAATTGGTTCGGGGTCTCTGTGAGGTTTAAAAGTACTAAAAAGTGCTAAAAAATAACATAAAACATATAATAACTTTTTTCTAATTGAAATTTCGAAAATCGAAGCCGAGGTGCACATTTTCGGCAAAAAACTACACCCTGTATACCAAATTTCATCTTTCTAGGCCTTACCGTTTTCCTGGGATGCGCGCCACAAACACACACACACACACACACCAAACATCTTATTTTATTATATGTATAGAAGATGAAAAGGAACTGGCTACGGTAGTCTCTTGGCAGTCAAGAATTTTTCTCTGCAGTTCTTTACAGACGCATTAACGCATTCATGATCATTTTCATGATATAATCTTCCTTACATGACAGAATCTTCTTTCACGTTTTTTGGTTCTGTGTCATCATCGTTGCTTTTGTCCTCCTTTGTCACTCCTAAAAGCTCTTCTTCCAGTGAGTTCTGAACTGTGTGAGTTTAATAACTTAACTTCTGGAAAGAGCTCTGGAACCAATCGCACAAAACGTCTCCCAGTGGTTCAAACTCGATTATAAGCAAGCTAAAATGCAGTTTTATTACGTGTCATCTAAAATGTTTAGGAGCTTGGATTTTGAAAGAGTTAAAAATTTTTATCTGTTTGCACTGCTGCATCCGCGTAAAACTGAAACTCATCCGCGTAAAATAAAATAAAGGTGTCTAATTTTAAACCGGGTATAACCGAAATAAATAAACCGGCGTAAAACAAAGGTCTACTGTATAATATAGTGTATTGGAAATGTATTGAAAGATACAGAGTAAAATGCTTGAAGAAAGTATGTTCACTTTAAGGAGTGAATGCACAAATATGAATTTTTCAGATCGAGAAATGGAGCTTTTGTTCACTTTTGTGGATATATATCGGATTATATCTCCGAATAGAATATAGATATGATCGGATTATAAGGATGAAGAATAATTAAAATCCGAAAAAAAAAAACTTGGATTAACCTGAAAACCAAGTTTTGTTAAATATTCTATATATTTCTTCTCTTATAACATTGATTTTGAAGTATTGTATATTTAATAACTTAATAAAGTAAAGTAGCAACAGTATTTTGTTCAAACTTCTGTTATGGATTTCCGCCCTTATTATATGGGTAATTTTACATTGTATGTCTGTGAAGTGTACGGAACGCTAAAGCTCGAAATATTTATGTTTTTTTTCTCTATTTTACTGTAAAAATATAGAGAACGAAATTTTCTACTATATTTATTGCGCATTTGAATTTTTGGTGAAAAAATTCAAATATTTCTAGATTTAGCGCTACGTACGGGACCTTTAACAGAAAAATATTCTACAATGACCCATATAATGATTGGTTTATCCTACGCTTGTTCATTCAAATTATATATTTTATATCACATACTGAATCCGAATGAGTAAATTTCTGGTAACGCTTCGCGTTTCCACACCGAGGACCCGGTTTCAATACCCAGGTTGGAAACGGTTTAGTCAGTCATTCATCCCTTCAGTTGGTTGATAAAATGAGTGCTAAGCATGCTTGGGAACTAAACGCTGATGACTCTGCGTTCGGTTGACCGCCTACCTTGAACGTCTGCTTTTGCATTTGGACTGAAGCAACTTAGCTTTTTTTATCATAGTCATAAATTCACATAATTGCTTTAACTTTAATAGGAATATAATGTTTACCGAAACGTCCAGTGGTTCTTTTTCTGTTTAAGTGCTGCCAATTACCTAATTCAAATTGGCAAAAAAAAAAAAAAAAGTAGTTTTCTAAATTGTAGCTAATACATTCAATATGTTAGAAAAAATATAATGACTTTCTTCAAGACAACTTGTAGTTTGATGCTTGAAATTAAAACAAAACCCCTTTTTCTAAATGATAAATATGATGAAACTTACGTACGAGCTGATTAAAATATTAAAAAGGTAGAACTTTTGTTTTTGTATTATACTTTTTTGAAACAACATCTTTATTCATTTATTCAAGGAAAAACGCGTTTATGTATTTAAAGTTGCTTGAATTCATATTCTAAAATTCCATTTAAGTACATTAAAATTGGAGAATATTATCATTCATGCATAAAATGTAAATATTAACACTTTCTTAAAGACGAGCTTATATTACTATTTCTTAATTAAAAGTTCTGTGTCTTTACACGCATTTATTCATTAAAACGAGAGGATAAGAGTAATAAATGGCATTTCGAGTACCCAAATCCTCCAAACACCTTTCTGTAATCCCTAAGGCCTGTTTTTACTGCTTGAACGAACTTCCAATTGAGTTTACCCCTCAGATAGGCAGATTAATGAAAAATACTTCCCCCACTTTTAGAAGCGTAACAAATTAGCTTGATAAATTGTATTTGTTCTAGCCACTAACAGGTGTTTAAAGGAGGTTCCAGACAGAACTGGTTTACCATATTCTTTTCTCGAAGATCTTTATGATAATAGGCTCATTAGCTTGCCATCAGCTCGGAAAGTGGAATACTGTTCTTTAATTGTTTCGTATTTTTGAAACAGTGGTATAAGACGTGTAAAAACTTTCCGAAGAAAAAAAAAAACTCCTACTACTGGAGCAAATACACTTCTTTCCACGATATGTGGTGCAACTTTTTATCATCAGGGAGTTTATACATAAATAATAAAATTATATTTGTCTTGCTGTGGAACCAGAAATGCGACACTTTCTGTTATAAAATGCTTTTCTTAGTTTCGTATATCTGTTTCGTTTTTGAAAAATATTGACAGCCAAAATAATCACTATTGAACCTTAAGCTCTATACCAGGGAAACCAGACTTGAATTTAAGCGTAAAACAAAATACTGCTTGAATAAAATGCCTTAAGTAGTGAGCTTAAATCCTGTCATAAAAGCATTAGCTAATTACGAAAAATATTCAAGATATGGAATACGTTCCTACTTGCCATATTAAGAGCTACAAACTTTAAAAAATCTAAATTAGTAGCATGCGCACCCGCGGAGACGGGGGAGGAAGAGAGTATTTTATAGTAAGTGTAACAGACGCAATGAGTAATTTAAGTTTAATTTTGCAACGCAGGTTCACCACTGGCGACAAATGCTACTATTTTGAAGCAAAGGCGGCAGCTATTTTTGCCAAAATATGGTCAAAAACCACTAATATGCAAACAGTTGTAAAAAGCGGCGTCTTCTTTAGTGATAAAGTGCCGAAAATACATAAAATCTCTTCTCTTTTAACCTTCAGAGCAAAAGCGTTAAAAATTCACTTACAGATTCACCTCCTACTTTCCGGGGGAAAAAAGAAACGAAAAAACAAAGACATTTTACAGCTTTTATATTTTTAAAATAAGCGCTTTAAAAACTAGAAAAACGTAAACTCGTAACAAATATATTCGCAATTATAACTTCGTGAGTTTCATATTTTTGACTGAAAAGCTTTGTTTTTTTCGATCGTGATTTCGAAGTTTGTTTCCGCTGCTACTATTTTTATTAACTCTTGTTTGCATTCTGAATGAATGTCAGTAAAATTTTGCTTTTTAATTTTTTTGTAAACTTATTAGATCCGTTTTTTTTTGAAAACAAGAGCTAATTTTCACGCGATTGGGAACATCACAAATGCTTCATTTCTATTTCTTTTTATGCTGTTATGCTTATGCAGGACCGCAGAGAGCCAAGCGGACCCCTTGTCAGTTATGTCGCCGGGCCCCTCCCACCTGTCCCATACTCCCCCCCCCCAAAAAAAAAAGGGGAAAAAAAGAAAAGAAAATGGGAAAAAGAAGAAGAAAAGGAGTGGAAGAAGAAAAAAAAAGGGAGGCGAAATAAAAAAATCAAAACCGTTTACTAGAAAATAATTAACTCTATTTTACGTGCCACAGCAGTAAATGCCAAAAGATTAAATTTTACTTAATCTTTACGTTTTCTCTCTCTCTCTCTCTTATTCGGAGTTTCCCCACCTCCCCCATTTTCTTAATACCTATCTTTTTCTTTCTTTCTTTTTTTCATTCCTTCTTTTCTTTCTTTCTTTTTTTGTGTCAGTGTCCCCCCCCCCCCCCAAAGGTCCAGCCACCTAATTTCTGACTCAGCTGGCATGACCTCTCGTCGGGCCTGGTCTTATGTGTTTAATTAACAGTAAGACTACAAGAAATCATACCAGTAAGTGTTTCTTTAATAAATTACTTTTATATAAAAAAAAAACCGCCTTCAAAAAATACCTACGAACGTAAAAGCAAAAAAAAAAAAAAAAAAAAAAAAAAAAAACGAAAAGAAAGAAAGAGAATTAATTTGAATTCTGAAATTTTGAATTCAAATTATGTTTTTCGCAATCACAAACTGCGACAGGATCCTACTCATTGGCGTTATTGTTTCTAGAAACGGCTCCTGTCCCTCCAAACCTGCCCCTCCTCTTGGGCGGTTACGTGTGCATAGTTGTGTGTGTTTGTGTGTAGGCTTGTGTGTGTGCGTAGACCTATGTGTATGCACGTAGGCGTGTGTGTGTGAGCGTGCGTGTGTTTAGGACATGGACGCCTTCGACCAGGAAAAGCAGATAGCTCAAGACCGGAGGAGCAGCGCCTGCAGATGACGGTGGGCGGTGGTGCTGCAGAGGCTCCCGGTCCAAGCTTAAAAAGGAACTGGACATCAAAGACGGTCAAGTGAGGACAATAAGCAATCGTGATTGCTCAACAATTACACTTACGGACTATTTCCTACCCACACCTAGAAATATTTTTTCTAGTCTAAATAAATATCTAGAAATTTATTTTACAGTTCCAGTATAAAAACCAACTAAACTAAGCCCCCAATTATAAAATAAACACTAGTTTTAATTAGTATACAATGAATTATTTAAAATACCTAACTAATTATAAACGATCCCTTAATTTTTAATAACATTTTGAAGTCGGGGCCGCCTACAAACTACTACCTACGACTTCAAAAGGTTATTAAAAATTAAGAGATCGTTTATAATTAGTTAGGTATTTTAAATAATTCATCGTATAGTAATTAAAATCAGTGTTTATTTTAATATTGGATGCTGATTTTAGTTGGTTTTTGTACTGGAACTGCAAAATAACTTTTATTTTTAGGTTTGGGTAGGAAATAGTATGTAAGTGTAATCAGTTATTTTTTTGCTTTTTAGTTCGTAGGTGTTTTTTGAAGGCTTTTTTTTATTTAAAAGTAATTTATTTTTTTTCTTTTTGGTAGTGTACATATATAATAAGTACGTAAGATAGAGTGTGTGGTACATGACGCTAAAGCCTTTCTTACATGCATCTAGAGTAAGAAAGCGTCAAATACATGAATCTGAAAACAGCTAAAACGAGCACGATAGAGAAAGAAATAGACTAGAGCGTCTCGGAAACTTCCGACGACTGTGAAGAAAGACTTTTTCAAATCCGCAACAATGTACAAAAAAATCTCTTCATCATTATTTCGACTTTATCAAAGTTTGCTTTCCAAAAACAAATGCACGCGAGTCAAAAAAAAAACAAAAAAAAAAAAAAAAAAAAAAAAAAAACAAAAAAAAAAAAAAAACAGAAGTCGCTTTAAGTTTAATTGTAAGTTGTAAATTTTTAATTTTAAAATTACAACATTGTAAATTGAAATTTATATTTCATGACAATACGTATCATACAACCTTCGATAGTCGGTAGAGCTGTGATAGATTTAGGAAAATAGAACTTTGCTAAAAGACGAGTATACGTAGCTCTCACAGTTGACGCATCTCATTTCTGATGAAATAAAACTGGACTCAGTATTTAGTTAGAACCATTTAAATGTTTACTATTTCCCAAACTACAAATAAATTGTAAAATGTAAATTGTAACAGCCTGAATTGTAAAATTGTAACACTGTCAACTGTAATTTATGTTTTACAACAATACGTGTCATCTAACTCGTGATAAAAGTCGCATGTTTCTTCACATGGCCTCATTATAAATGAAGATAAACAAATTCGGCTAGAATGAATTTTATTTGTTTGCTTTAGAGAATCCTTGATTCAAAATTTTCATTATGATTACTCTTAGTAATAATGTTCTTTAGCACTTTCTTTAAATACGGGTAAAGAAAGTACATACCTTTGTTTTATGGCATTTTTTTAACAATGGGTTTTATATTTAATCGTTTGTGTGGGAATTTACATAAAAATTATTGTTTTTTACCCATAGCATTTCTCTAAAGAGCAAATAGGGTCAATCAAAAAATTGAAACCTAAGTTATACCACCCTCTCTCCACTAAAAAAAAAAAAAAAAAAAAAAAAAAAAAATATAAAAACCGGTTTACTAAGTGAGACCATATACAAAGTTAACAAAGTACAAAGCGCTTTAAATGTGAGCATGATATTTGAAGAGTGCCGTCGATTTCATCAAACATGGACTTGATTATCATTAGACCGCCGGAGAAGTATACCGTTTCAAACCAAAAATAAAGAATGCAGGAATCAGTACAGGTGTCTTCATTTATGGAACGTTGTACAAAGAAAAAAAGAGATAAAATAAATCCGACGAGTTCAAAACCTCCTCCTTTTTTTGAAGCCTGCTAATCAGTATAACCCTAATTTCAAATTAAACTAGCGGCATCTTGAAATAGTAAATCTAGAATACTGGTCAATCCTCAGAAATCAGACACCAGTTACAATACATTATTAAAGAATGGAAATTAAATCATCGGGGGACTAGTGTTCTGTATTCAATTCCCCTTGAGTTGAACACTAAATATATTTAAAAACATAAATATTTTCAAAACAGTTACACTTTAGTGACTAAATAAAGTTATTTATTAGTTAAAAAAAACATTGAAGTAATTGATTCCACTATTAAAGTAGCAAAATATATTTAATTTACTGCTTTGCTACGTAGTAATAAATACATCAGTAACACATATAATTAAAAATTAACCGGCGCGAAAATTAATCATCCATATGCCGCGAGAATTAAATATCGTTCAAGACGAAGGCAAAACCTTAGCTGTGAAAATACATCGGGCACTTCAAAACCACGAGATTTGTGACTTATTCCGCCTGTGATTTAAGCTGGATTACGAAGCCACAACTTGTGAAATTTAAAGTTTCTTGGACTTTTACGGGACTCCTTATCAGATTCACACCAAATTACCATGGGACCATCTGGGAAGTATACCCTTCCAAACAGAAAAAGACATTTTCATATCGGTCCAGTAGTCTGGGAATAATCAGAAAACATACATAAAAAGCCTCAAGACGAAATCATAACCTCCTTTTTTGAAGCCGGTTAAAAAGGATTTGACTCGACATTTGAATAGCAAATCATTGTTTGTATTCCGGCACCAACGAAACAGGCTTTTCCCAAAGGGAACATTGCTCTGTACTTTCTAAACGTTAGGGTCTGGTGGGGTAAAGTGGTCATAAAATCGTAGGTTTTCAACTTAGGTGGATAATAAATACAATAAATTCTTTAAATACTTCAACTTTTTTTGTTATTATTTTACATTGCATTATTAAAGAACACGTACATTGAATTTCAGAAAAAAAAAAAATATTGATTTAAGTAGTTTTATAACATTTTCATTTCCCTTTGTATTTATGACCACTTTACCCCACGGGGTGGGGAAAAGTGGTCATAGCATGGGGTAAAGTGGTCATAGTTAAAAACAGCTGCAAAACTGTTACAAATAACTCTATTATTTGTATATTTCGGTTATTTTATAGTTACAAGTATACGTACGAGTATATGCGGGTATGTACGAGTATATACGTGTCGTGTAAACAAGAGTAAACATGTTCATATATGAATAAATACATGTATACATCAGATACATGCATGCATGTGCCTACTCAAGTTAATCGTGTATACACGAGCGTATAAGCATGTATACGTGATTGCCTACAGGAGTGTATACGTGTCTACACGAGTATATACGAGTCACGTGTATATGCGAGTATATACGCGCAAAACGAACATCATTTGCGTGTTTGCACATGTATCTCGAGTATATATGTGCATACCTGAGTTTCTGAGTATATACGTGTATAGTCGACGTATATACGCATATATAAGTGTACATAGATACACTACTGGCCATTAAAATTGCTACACCAAGAAGAAATTGCCAGAATGAAGCTAAATTTTACACACGTGATAATAAAATTGACATTAGAAAGTGATTACAAAATTAAAGCAAACTGATCATTTATGGTTGGAAAAATCTCGAATAAATGGAGGTTTAAGTACTCTGTTAAGCCACCTCTAGCGTGAATGTACGATGTACTTGAAGCGAAACAATCGGGCATTGAGACATAACAGTCTCCTACGATATCCTGCGTCATCTAGTACCACAGTTGCTGTAAACGTGCCACTCATTCGATCAAACTCATACGTGTTAGCACTCACGACAGGGCTCCCAGGAACCATTTTTTAACATGACAATGCTCGGTCAAACACAGCAAGGGTGTAAAGGGATTTCCTCTTCCGCATTATCACTTTCTCTGGTCTGCGTGATGCTCTGGTCTGCGATTTGTGACTTGTCACAAATTGAGCATATCTGGGATCATTTGAGACGGTAAATTGGACAGCTTGTAAGTTTGATCAAATTAGTGGCGCGTTTACAGCAACTGTGGTACGAGAAGACGTAAGACATCGTACGAAACTGCTGTACCCTGGCTCGACCGTATCGGTTCTTAAATTCCAACTAGAGGTGGTGCAACAGGGTACTTAAACCTCCAACCTCCATTCATGTGAGATTTTTCCAGTAATAAATGATTATTTTGCTTTCATTTTGTAATCGTTTTCTAGTGTCAATGTTGCCATCACGTGTGCAAAATTTTGTTTCATTCAGATTATTCCTTCTTGGTGTAGCAATTTTAACGGCCAGCAGAGTACTTACATACATATACGGGTATACACGAGTTAATTCGTGGATATATCCAGTGCGTGTTTGGTACGTGTCTACTCACGTATATATATATATATATATATATATATATATATATATATATATATATATATATATATATATATATATATATATATATATATATATATGGAAGCAAGAGTATATACGTATGCTTACGTGTAAACACGATTCTATACTTGTTAGACGTATATACGTACATTTACGTGTAAACACCAGTACATGTATCTGCGTATATCTACGAGTATATCCGCTAATATACATGTGTGCTTACATAGTGAATCCAAGATCTTGGGCAAAATCTAAGTGGTGTGAAAGGGGAGGATAAGAAGCAAAGAATCATAAGGAACTTATGGTCGTTGACGCGCTACATGCACACAAAGCCAGAAATCGATGGAATGAAAACAGGTCACAAATTTGTTACACAAAGATGATTTTACCCGACATTTTAGTTCTTAAGAAATATTTAGACAGTTGTTAAAAAGTAAGGCCTGTAGTAGCTCTAATACACGCATCGCAACAAAGGCGCAGCGACTGATGAAAGTTTTTCAAGAGTCTCGTAATTGCAACAAAGTGATTACGACGCATGTATTACAGATGCCGGCCGCAAGTTTCATCAATCACTTTAAAACTTTCTTAAGTCGTTGTGTAAAATTGTCTTTTTTGTAATAAATTTGTGACCTGTTTTGCATTCATTAGTTTCTGGCTTTGCGTGCATGTAGCGCGTCAGCGTTGAGTTTGTGGCCATATGTTTCTTATGATTCTTGCTTCTTATCCTCCTCTCTAACACCGTTTTTGCCCAAGAGTTTAAACTCTTGGGCAAAAACTCAGCCTGCATGCATGTATATCATATGCTAGTATGTAAGTGTCAGCTCGAGTATGTACGTGTATATTAGGGGGTCCCGAAAATTTTTTTTTTCCGTTTTTCTTAATGCAAGACCTCTCAAAATTTGTGAAATCGATCGTAAATTACAAAAATAATTTAAAAAATAGAATAAAACTATATCTTCAGGGCTCTACCGATCGTCAAAGTTTTGAAAAATTGTCATTTTTATGGCAACTGAAAAAGAAGTACTGTGAATAAAGTTATAAATTTACTGTGAAATAAAAGCTCGACAGCTGAAATAAAAAGATCGTGATTCGTAATATCAACACGAACAGAAAAAAAAAAAAAAAAAAAACATGTGGTGATTACTACTGTAAATGCCTATATGGGAATAACCCCCATTTCCGCAGTAGAATCGTCCACGAAGCTTGGCGCCACGTCTCGATTTGCATGCAACAATATGTTACTGACGACTTCGACTTCGTTTGGTTTCAACTTGCTAATTCCTTTTACTTGTTTCGAGGGCTTTCTTGGCTTGACTCACGGGTGTTTTCTTCGTAGCCAAAGTAATTTTAATGCTATAAAAGTACAGTTGCAATTGTTAGTGTTATATGCCGATTCTGTTAGTTTTAAGTAATGAGTTCGAGACGTAGTGAGACTACTTGTGCTATACTGGGACCCTACAAGGAACTTGATGATCGGCAGCTACCTACTGTAAAATACGTCATAAAATTTATTTTATTTGTCAGGAGAGAACAGAAATGTATGCATAGTGGAAAAGACCCTTCCAGTTCAGATATGTATACAATTGTTTCTGAAAAAATCAACAGTATTTGGACAAAAGCTTCAATTCCAATCGTAACTAAGGAACGAGTAATTCAATTATTAAAATACTATTTCCAAAAGTACGTCAATTTGAAACGATACCCCAGAAGCAAACGAAGTGATAGTTTTGAAAATAAACTGAAGTGCTTTTTAGAGTCATCTGAGAAGCTCTTCGACGTTACGGCTTGTAAGTGCCCTGTATTTGAGTCTTGTTCGTGTTTAAAACCTAAAAAAGTTCCCATCAATGAGAGAAGTTTCTTGTCGGATCAGAGAAATGACAGGAAAATGGTGATAAGAGGTGTGGATAAGAAAGAAACAGCTAGATTAATGAAACAACAGCAGAGAAAACTTGAAAGGGCAGCAAAAAAGTCTTCTACTGAAAATAACGATTCTGTCTCAGCAAATTTTGATGACGATTCGATGCGTGAATTTTCTCCAGAAACGTATCTCATAACAGAGACGAATACGGCCTCTACAGGGACACCATCAACTTCAACGACAAATAGGAATACACTGATCTTGCCAACAGTTGCTAAGGTCTGTGATAGATACGGTTTGTCGACGCGATCTGCTGCTGCTGTTGCTTCTGCAGTTTTAGCTGATGTCGGCTTGGTTTCAAAACAAGATTTAACTCTAGTTGTTGATAAAAACAAAATCCACAGAGCTGTAGCTAAAGCTCGGAAAGAAGCTTCCAAAGATATTGGAAGTATTGTTATAAAAAGCATTTACTTTGATGGACGTAAAGACAAGACTCTGATAAATGAGAAAATAGGAGCTCGTTACCATCGCAAAGAAATTTTAGAAGAGCACATCTCAATTTTAGCAGAACCCGGATCAATTTGTTTGGGACACACAACGCCAAGTCGTGACACTGCAAAGGCAATTCTAACTTCGATTACAGCTCTATTAGAAGGTCAATGCTTGAATTTAGAAGACGTGATTTGCGTTGGATGTGACGGAACTGCAATAAACACCGGTTGGAAGGGTGGCGTGATTCAATATTTAGAGGAGTATTTGGAAAGACCATTGCAATGGTGTGTGTGTATACTTCATGCCAACGAATTACCCCTTCGTCATTTATTCTTGACCTTAGATGGTTGCACTTTGGGTCCTAAAGAATATTCCGGACCTATTGGAAAACAGTTAGCTGGTTGTGAAAATAAAATGACATTGTCTTTTTGCGCGGTGGATGGTAATTTGCCTAATTTGCCGAAAAATGTGGTTGATGAACTAAGCACGGATCAAAAATATCTTTATGAGATTTGTCAAGCTGTATCAACTGGTTTCTGTAGTCCTGAGCTGGCAAATGGCCAACCTGGAAAAATGGCGCACTCGAGATGGCTTACTTCTGCTAATCGTATACTCAGACTTTATGTAAGTACTCTTAATCCAACAGAAAATTTGCGATTACTTGTTAACTACGTGGTTAAAGTGTACGCTCCAGTTTGGTTCTTAATCAAGCAAAAGTCATCTTTTAAGGAAGCAGCCAAACATCTTTTTAAAATGATTGTGTACTCTTGATTTTTACCCGAAAACTTGAAATCTGTTGTGTATTCTGTTATCGAAAGAAATGCTTTTTTTGCGCACCCAGAAAACCTGCTGGTCAGTATGTTGTTTGATGATAGGGAGCACATTCGGGAGTTAGCATTACGAAGACTAAAAAAAGCTAGAGAGGCTGAAAGTCACTAAACGCAGAATATTTAAAACACCAAAAATGAACTTCTCTGCTAAAGATTATACGGAAATAATTGTCTGGCAAGAGTGTCAGGTTACAGCACCACCGGTTCTTCGACATATTTCTAACGAGAACCTTTAAATTATGGCAAAAAATAATAGCTTGGAAATCGTTGACTTTCCTTGCCACTCACAATCTGTGGAAAGATGTGTTAAACTAATAACACAGGCTTCACAAAGTGTTACTAACGCTACTTCTAGTTAGAACCAGGTTGCAATCTCGCGCAGAAATGCCACATTTTGGACACAAAAATAAGTTTAAATTCTAAACTTTTGTCATTATTTATAAACTGTAGTTTGTTTATTTTGTTTTCTTGTGCTTTGTTTCATTAGTTTCTTAAATAAAATGCTTTCTAAACTTTATTTTTGTATTTTTTAAATCATATCGTTTAGGTCTGTCAATAATGTAAAATATGCAAAACTTCAAAGAGCGGTAGAGCCCTCAAGATGACACGAAATTCCATTTTTTTTTTACCTTTTTCGTGATCTGAAAAATTTCGCAAATTTTGACACCTCTTGTGATAGTGTAGCTCAATTTTTTTTCTCATATATGGACGGGACACCCTAATGTATATACGTCGTGTCTACCTGAGTATATAAGTGTTCGTATATGTACGAGTATAAGCGGGTATATACGTGTATAGTCGAATGTATATCTGTATAGATAAAAAATACTACGAGATACCCAAATACGTGTTTATTGGTGCAATTAAGTGAATACGTATATATACGTGCCTACACGAGTATATGTTCATGCATGCGCATATACTCATATATTTAACCTTGTTTACTGTAAAAACAATACATATTAAGTGAAATTAATATTTAATTTATACCTGCCTTATACTTAAAGATTAAGTGATTTTAAAAGAACAATATTCGTTAAGCCTAATATTATGACCACTTTACCCCATCTTACTAAAATTGTTCTAAAAAATTATTCAAAATAGATTCAGCTAACTGCTAATGAGTATGAGTTCTTGAGACATGTAGGAAGCTTCCTGTGCAGTCAATCTGTTCATAATTCTAACAAACAAAATTTCTCAAGGAAGTTAAAAAAGGTGTTTATATTTAAAAAAAAATCATAATCACTCAAAATATTTTTTTTTACCAAATAAAATTTTGCCAGTTGTAAAATTTTGTATTCAAAATGTAGTTTCTAACTGCACTACTCTAAAATAAAATTTTCACATTCATTCGAACATTTATTTTTAAGGTATAGCCATTTATTTTAATTTTGACCACTTTACCCCATTGACCACTTTCCCCCACCAGACCCTACTGTTTTTAATCCAGTTTCAAAGGCAATTATCGAATTTGCAAAGATTGATGTAAAAATATATAGCTTATTTTTTTAAAAACTATAAAGCAAGAGAATTGAGTTCCTGAGTTGCTTCTAGCTTTGAATCTATTGATGTACCGTTAATAGTGATATTTCTATCAAAAGTTTCTAGACAGAAGTTAAAGCATTATTTCTCGGTATTACGTGACATCAAAAATATTATCCTTAGACAAGAGCAGGAGTAAACGCTTTATGTTGCACAGGATATAAAATGAAATATTGAGGGTTTCTGATATTTCTTTGTGGTTTAGACTTTACAGGAGATAAAAAAGGGCTCGATTAGGGTAAACAAAAGTATTTTTTTCTTTATACTTGCGAGGTACATTTGATGAAAAACATTAAAATTATGTTTTCCATACACATTTCAAATTTTTGTAATTTAATTACTTAAAGGAACCATAATATTTTTATAAGCTTTTTCGTATTTTTAAACTTCAAAAGAAACGTGTATTGAAGTACCATTAACAATGTCATTTTTATCGAAGCTTTCAAGTTAATGTTACTCCTCGACAGAACTTGACACCAAAAATATTATCTTTGGACAAGACCAGAAGGAAGCGGTTTATTTCCTTTTTCTATCAAGCACAGGATGCGAAACAAATTCTGGAAAATTTGCCACATTTCCTTTGCTATATTTTTTCTACATTCTATTTTTTATGCTAGGAATACTAAATCAAAAATCTTTTTTGATAAAATTTTGATTTTACCTTCATAAAAATAATCGAACATTCTTTCTAATTTTGAACTAATTCATTCCAGTTGTTGCTGGTTTTCTTGAACTTTAAAACACAATTTTTGCCTCTTTGTGGATTATTAATTTAAATTTTGATAAAAATTATAAAATCTATGAGTAATATGTTTATTTTTCTCTACCGCATAAAAGTTTTTTTTCCCCCAAAATAATGCAAATAAATCTAAAAATCCGGTATTAAGGATACCTAAGCTAATTTTTTTCCTATAAGAAAAGGCTTACCTAAAACCTCCAACCCCACTGTTTGACGATATTTTGACACATAAATGTTTCTTAATGATATAAATATATTAAATAACTAGTGTTAAGCTCTACATTTTTAATTAAAAGTTTTCGATTTACTGAGAAAAAAAGTGCAACATGAAGAACGATACTTCCCAAGGGACGGTTTTTTCCAATTTTTTCAGCTGTTATTTTCTAGGTTTCAAAAACCCAGAAAACCCTGCATATAGCTTAAAACTTCAGAAAAATGCTTGTATATTTTTCAAGCAAATCACTATAGTTTCACGTGATTAAAGAATACAGTACTTTAACTGCTTGGCGGTTGAGTTAGCACAAGAAACGCTTCTACAAAAAAAAAAAAAAAAAAAAAAATCTTCGAATCAACAAATGTAGACCATAGAAATAAGCTGAAAGATAAGAAGCTTCTGGGGCTTTAAATTTACATGTTTTACTATGTTGGTATATTTTCCCACTGGTTATCGAACTGATAAATCTGCGTTGATTTTCAAATGCGGAATTGAACCAGGATTTTCGTCGTAAAGTAGAAGCTCGAAATTTGGTATTCAAATGAAAAAATATTGTTTATGAAATGAAGTAGTAGTAGTTTCAAAAAAGTTTATAGTTTTCAGTAAGGTTTAACTAAAGTATTTTGCTTTTATTTTGGAGTGGCGCCGCTACGTAAAACATTTTCTTTTCTTTCAAAGCAATACAAATTATCAAATATGTTCATGTATGATGTAAAATTTGAAAATGGATGTATGAAAAAGTATGATAAAATTTAACTTATGGTGTGTGAAACACGATAAGGCAAAGCATTGTAATTATATTTGCGTACATGTGTATTGGAGCAACAAGAAAGTAATTCTTCAGAAAGGAATATTTGATTGTGTTATTAAATTACGAAAACAAAAATTTAGGAACATAATCAAAATGTTTTCAAGTTTCTACAAGACGATCTGATTAGTAAAAATTTGAAAAAATAAAAAAATAAAAAAATCTTGCAAAAAGGTTAAAAAAAATCAGAGCGCAAAAAGTAAATAAATAAATTAATAAGTAAAAAAGCTTATCTTTTGAATAAAATATAACCCTTTTTCCATTATTCAATTATGTAACTTAAGAAATACATAATTGAGTTATATATTACATGTTTTGTATATAAGCATGCTGTATATATACATAGTATGTATATATACAGCATATATACAGAGATATAACAAACTACGCTTTGGATTTAGCATTTTTTATTGTTTTTTCCTCGTACTTTAGTGTGTGTGTGTGTTTTTTTTTTTTTTCATTTGCATACAACTGAAACATTGTTAACTATTTATATTCTCTAAAAATATATTTCCATGTACCTTCCCGTGACCTTCACAATTTCGACCCCTCACGAAGGTAACGACTTGCCCCGCTATTGAAAAAGGTTGGCCTTCTTCTCCTGTTTTTTAAAATTTAGATTTAAAAAACGGCTGATAATAATTAGGGTGAGTATAGGAAAGTGAGATGTGGTGAATCACTTTCTTATAGATTTTCCTTATAAATAATTACTAAGGCAAATTGAAGGCAATGCGCTACACTACACTAAAAATTATTGCAGCATTTTTGAATTAAGCAGTACAACCGATTTGAAGCTAAAATGTTATGCTTTTACAAGGCCCTTTTGTGGTTAAAAACTTTTTTAAGCTAGTTTGATTCCACTTGATTTATGTTATCTGTACTAATAATAAGAGTTTGAAGAGTTTGTTAGTTAGAACGCAATAATCTCAGGAACTACTGGTTCGAACTGCAAAATTCCTTTTGCGTTGAATAGTCCATTTCTTGAGAAAGGCTATAGGCTATACACCACCACGCTATGACTAATAGGAGTGGAGCAGCAATAAATTTAAATTAAATCGATAATAATCACGATGCATTTTTGTTGCATTAATTGCTCGCACTTTAGTTGCCCAAATAAACTGGCTCTTAAAATTAAATTTCCTACATTTTAGTACAAAAACATTTTTCTGGAGCAATTGGTTCGGGGTCTGTGGGGTAAAAAATACTAAAATCTGCTAACTCTCGCATAAAAAATTTAATAACTTTTTCTAATTAAAAAATCAATGTAAATTATAGCTAAAGCCTTCCTTAAAAAATGGACTATTCAATTCAAACATATTTTTTTTAATTCGAAACAGTAGTTCCTGATATTTGCGCTTTCAAACAAACAAACACACTTTTCAGCTTTCTTATAATAGTATAGATCAGTTTCCCAAACTGCGACCCTGGACCCCCAAAGGTTCGTAAGTCCATGACAGGGGATATGCCGCGCTATCTAGCTAAAACGTTAAATATAATTGAAGTTTGTTTTAACCATAGTTAAAATAATTAAAATCCTAATACGCCATAAAAATACAGCTCTTGTGAAAAATTAACACACTAACACTAAGCTAACATTGTTTTGTTCACTAATTTTTGATGTTCTTTTTTATCATAAACTCGTTGTTCAAATTTGGTGATAACATTTTTATTCCTGTTTGAATTTCAAATAGAATTTTACTTGCAAGTACAGAAACTGAATTGCACTAAATTTTACAGAACAATGAACAAATAAATTTGAAGGGAAAAAAAACCTAAAATATATTTGAAAGATTTAACTGTGTCAAATATATTTTTTTTTCGCGCGCGTGTTAGCGGGGGGGGGGGGGGGGATCCGGGAAGTTCGTAATTTTTCCGGAGGGGTTCCACGGAGGTGTGAAGTTTGGGTAGAGATCAAAGCGTGATGTACTTGAAATAGTTTTTTAATACCATTGTTGTCTTAATAACGCGGGTGGAACCGCGGGGTACAGCTAAAAATATAAATGCAGAAAGTATAAATTGTTTCTCAATATTATTACAGACCCAAACAACGCTGGTATATTTGCTAGTCCATTATATATGCTCTAAAATATAAGTGTGACTCACATTACTTTAAATAGAAGTCAATTTCGTACTATACTCACAAATGTGAATTTCTTCCTTGTTCATGAGTCTTAAAATACCAAAAGTTGTGACAAGCTGAAAAATGGTTTAAATGTTTTTTCCCCCCCTCCAAATAGTGGAAGGGCAATTCCACGAAAATGTCAACCTGAGTATAAAAATTTCAATATTAACAAAACTACAACATAAATTCAAAATAATAGAATATCAGAACTGTTTGAACAAAACTTGTCCCTGAGTCAGGAAAAATGAACGCATCCAATTTAAACGGCTATTCAGATATTATTTTAACAATTTATGGATCATTAACAAATTTAAAAAATAGATAGATTTTTTTTTTATGAATCAAAAAATTAGAATAACCTTTTCGTTTAATGTGAATTTTAAAAAATAGCGAAAATATTTGCATACTTGTTACCCTATAGTTTTTCACAAGTATGAAGCTTGGCTTCCGGATTATTTTACGTTCTTTCAAGCCTTTTAATGCTCAAAATGGGTCGTCAAGGTGATAAATAGGAAAAGAACGAAACGACTCAGAGGTAAAGAATTAAAAACATCTTTAGGGGACTTAAGGCGATGTCCAACCTCAATGTTTAAAAATTTATTTTTAAAAGTACAGTTTTAAGCTGTATTTGAAGACGTTGGAGGAAGGAGGCTCGGAGAATCTCGCCGTTAATTAAAAAAAAAAAGATATACTTAAAAAAATTTCAGCTATATTTGATGATAAAAGAAAAGGAATGAGGGGGGGGGGGGAGGGTCTCATTCTAGAAAAATATTATCCAAGAGAATTTAGTGTACATAAAGGTGACATATATTATTTGTGTTCATCGAACATATTATTAATTATATAAATTAAATTTTAATGGAATTTTGCAATAGAATCAATTTGCATGTTAAAAGTAGGATTATACAATACAACTGTCCAGCAATGTGAAGTAAATTTTAAAATCTGTATACGTTTCAAATAAATTGATTTAAAAAATATTGAATTTAACGATTTCGGCAGATGCGTTTCAAGATTTCCTTTTACTGAAAAGAAATGAACATACTTCTGTTCAAGCTCGAGTTATGTAAGACTTTTTCCTGATGACATTTGTATTTAAATTTCCAGACATTTAAAACCCAAATTTTTCGTATTTTAAAAAGCCTTGAAACAATGAACCATCCACACTAGATTAAATTAGACGTTCGACTGAGACAAAATAAGTCTAAGTTGATCAACACTCAATTAATTAAACTTTTGTCCAAAGACGATGAGGATTACGCAATACTACTTCCAGCAATGTGATGTAAATTTTAAAATGTGTATTTATGTCAAATAGGTAAATTAATTTATTTATTTTTATTTTATTTTTTATTTATTTATTTATTTTTTTACGACAAACTGTGTTTAATAAAACTGCAAAATAGGTGTTCAGAGATTCTAAGTGCGGCACTTTAAAATATAAATTAAATACGTGTTTTAATTTTTAGCTGCATTAGGGAACTTATTTCTTCCTTGAGACAATTTAACTTTTAAAAAAGCACTCTGTATTCCAACGCATAATAAAGGTAGCTCGACCAGGAATTTCTGTGGATTCGTGTTCTTAGTTACAGAAAATCGCATTATTGAAAAAATTCAAGTAAACCTAAAACTTTTAAAATTGAAGCGGCACATTCAACTCAAACAGAATTCAACCTAATCGAATACGATTGTATCTACCAATAGCGCAGCCAAAAATTTGCAATCACTCATGCAGTTGAAATTTCTCACTACTCTACTGGTAGATAGCATTTCATCGATTACAATCGAGTTGAATATGCCATTAAAAGAAAGCAAGTTACGTTGAATAACTTTTAATCAATCTAATAATCGGATTTTCACAAAATTTTATTCCAGAAGTAATGTTTCCAAAAAATCATACTGAAACAACAAATTAGAAACAGAAATTAGTGACATATTTGTCGCTCAATGTGTCACCAAGTGGTCGTCCATTCATAACATCATATCAGAGGCATGTTCAACTCTAACATAATTGATGATACGATTCGAACGAATTCTATCAACCAAAAGTACAGCCAGAATTTTCCTTTCCTCCACCCAGAAGAAAATTTCTCGCTACGTGACTGGTAGACAGAATTCGATCGAATCGAACATAATCCAAAATAATATGCTTCTTAGTTGTCATAGAAAATTACACCGGTTGGGCTAAAAAAAAAAGAAAAAGTTAAAACGCTTCTTTTGGATCCTCTGTGCACAACCAAAAAGGAAGGTGCACAACCAGACTCCACTAAGTATACATCTAAAATTTAAACTTATTACTGCGTACAGTTTTTCAGTCATGCGAGATAGTACATTAATACCAGGGGTGAATTGGTGCTTGAACTTACCGGAACGCCGTTGCTTTTCAAGAAAATTAAAATCCGCTTTCACACAAAACTAGCTAGAAATCATTATTTAATTATTTCTCATTGGCGTTTCTTGTACTGTAATATTTACGAATTCACCTCTGATACATACGTACATACTGATGTCACGAGAAAACTCGTGGAAATGAATTCAGTAAGTATCAAAAACGGGCTTTTTGATTGACCGTACGTTCATATGCACTTGCAGACGGGTCGAAACACTAAACATAAATCTGGGAATGAGTAAAATGGAATTTTTAGTCTTAATTCAAATGAAATTGTGTTTTTTTATTATTTAATACATTTCTTCCTGTACTTCGCACAAGGAAGAAACACTAAATACTAATTAATTAGTAATTCCATCTTTGCAGTGAAGTTTCACAGAAATGATTAGTTGTTAAAGAATTCCATTGCATTTTAATGGCTTAAAAGAACACTATCTACTTTGATGGTCATTGATCACAAATCGAGCAGTAGACTGTACTGAGTAGCTAAGTAGTAGGAAAGTAAACAAATAAGAATTATAGACAGTAATAAAAAAGTTTTTGTTCTTGAGGTAGTATAGGGTGGTAATATTAGTTCAATAAGGTGTTGACCTGCCTCTAGCCTGTATACAAGTTGAAGCAAGGCGTGGCAAAGACCGATAAAGCTCTCGGAGGGTGTCCTGCTCCAATTGTCGAACGAGGTTATCAACATTTCTTGCCAGATGCAATCGCCATCCCATCATATTGAAGACATGCTCGATGGGAGAGAGTTCTGGCGATCTGGCAGGCCACGGAAGAATTTGACAAGCTTGCAGACAGTTCATAACAACACCTTCCATATGTTATCTGGCACTGTCCTGCTGAAAACCAACCTAGGGTACTGCAAAAGGAACGGCAGCAAAACAGGTCTTAAGATTTCTTCGATGTGCCGCTGTGCATTTTGTGTACCTCTAATTACGACCAAAAGGGTCCAGCTATCAAAGGAAATGGCACCCCAGACCATAATGCCTAGTTGAGGGCCAGTGTGGAGTGCAAAAGTGAAACTAGGATCCCCTCCTCTTTCCTGAGTGTCACCAAATGCGTCTTCGATGATCGTCAGGACATAGTTGGAATCGGAATTTGTTGCTAAAGACTATACGTCCCCAGTCGGCATCATTTCAACCTGATCGAGCCATGCACCACTGAATCTGGCTCGGCAGTGTGTAGCCGTCAGTAGCAGGTGGCGTAACGGTCGGCGCGAGCATAGATTTCTCTGTCCCAACCGTCTGTAAATGGTCATGATGGACACTGGGGTTTGAGTTGAATGTCTGATAGTTCATAGCGATAAAGAAAGTGCTGTGACAGCTGATCGGACTCGCTCTGTCATCACGATCTGTTGTGACCCTAGGTAGACCGCTACCATCCTGACGCTAACCTCGGCCATTTTCCACCCATCCTTGCCACAATCTTCGAATTGCCGCATCGCTTCGACTCAAATGACGAGCGATTCTCCGAATAGACCAACCAGCCTCTTTCAATCCAACTATACGACCTCTTTCAAACTCTGACAGTTGCGCGTAATGTGCACGAACCATGCGGCAAGACATTTTTAAGTTGTTGAAAGGTAATCTGAATCGCAATCAAACCGAAAGTTTTAACAACTGTTGAAGAACTGCTCTTTATATACATCTGCTGGATGCGCAGTTTCGATGCGCTGGAGGTCAAACTATTTATTCATTGGACACCAAATTTTAATTATTTGCATATCTGGTCAAAACACTCATGCATACAAAATTTCAAAGCAATCGGATGATTGCTTCTTATTGCGTCGATTTTTTTTTTTTTTTTTTTTTGTTATAGAGCGTATTTGCATGTCATTCTTTAAAAAAATATAATGTTGAATGTGTAAAAGCGATAAAATGGTGTTCGCATTTTCAATGCAAAAGCTCACAACCGATCCTTTGACTGGCAAGTGATATGTTTGGTGCAAGAAATTATCCAGGAAACAGGAATTAAATACATTTTCTAGTAACCTAATAGTTTATTTAACAACACCCCTTTCCTTTTAATTTTTTTTTGTTCCGTTTTCCTTTTTAAATACAATGTAAAAAAATGTAGCAATTTTTTAAGGAATATTGCAGCATTACTAAAAAAGCAGCTTCATCGATTAATGCACGGTAATAAAATTAAATAATTAACATTTTAAAAAAGCCTGCAGTAATATTAGAGATTTTCAAGAAAGCTGGGATTTCACAAAATTTTTCAGTAACCGATCGAACTTTTTTTATCGATGCTGCTTAGGTAGAAACGCTATTGGTTACTGAAAACCTGTATAGAATTACTGACGTCTAGAGGTTTTCTTGTAGTTACTGCCGTTTTTTTTTTTTTTTTTCTCACAGCGTGCAAAATTTTGTAGAATCCCATGTTGTTAGAAATTTTCTTACAGTAACGCAATGTTTTAATATTGCCTACCGTTTTACTTTTTACCTATAAGCAAAGCATTTTATCTTTGAGTTAAAAAATATACCCAAAATATGCATTATTTCCCATCTCATAACCTTCTCATTTGTATTTGAAGTTCATGGTGATTAAGAATCAGATAAGGAGATCATTTGTTAAGAAAAGTAAATTATTTGCAATATATTTTAGAGAGTTTTAACGACAAAACGATACTTGACGCGTTGCCTCTATAATGCCATATAATACGTTTACCATAAATACAAAAATGGTAATAAAAAGTCAAAAACAGTCATTTACATTACAATAAATAAAACTACGTATGTGGAAACATTCCTGAAAATTATCACTATCCTAACTTGTCGTAGGCGTAGACACAAGATTAAGTAACACATGTGCAGTATATATTTGTACGTGCCAGTGAATGAAGTATGCTTTCACTAAGCTTGCTTTAGTTTTTAATTATGAAAATGAGATGTACAGCATAAACCTTTATTTAAATATTCAACGCGCTGTTTCCACGGAATTTAATTTCAAGATTCCCATTAAAATGTTACTTCTTGAAGACTGAGTTAAGGCTTTCTTTCAAGCATTTGAACTGGACTTTTAATTTCTAGATTTATGCGATAGATTTTTTTTTCTGCTTTTTCGCAAGATTTATGATAGCAGAACATTTTATAAGCTTTGGTGCAATGGAAAGTGAAGTTAAAGCACATTGCATATGAAGACTTTAGTGGTTTATTTTCGTTTTCCTTATATGTTTTATAGTTTAATTTGTTTATTTTGCTGTGATGATTGTTTTTGTGTTTCGACAATTTTTTACTTTCAGTTTTTCCGCGTTTTTTTTAAATTTAGTGACTGAAAAAAATATAATTTTGTATTTGATATAGAATTTTATATACTTTATATAAAATACTACTTATACTATATTCAACTTTAAGCTTTTAGTTTTAAGAAATTAACCCTTCAAGCGGCCGTGACGTAAAATTCCTTCACCCAGCGATGTATTGAAGAGCGGCCGTGTCGAAAAATTTGGCCTTGAATATTCTGCTTTGAGAACGGCTGCGACGTAAAATTCTATGGAAGAATATTCATGGCGAAATTTTTCGACACGGCCACTCTTTGATACATCGCTGGGTGAAGGAATTTTACGTCACGGCCACTTAAAGGGTTAAGGCCGCGTCAGATGTTATTCTTTTTTAGGGGTTTCGGTAAGAACCATAGCAGTAGAAAGTGTTAATACTAGTAATAGGTAGACCTTTTTACTTTCCTAACGATTTTTTTAGGATTTTTTTCTTTTAAATTTATTTACACACATTTCCAGCGACAATTGTTATGTGTTTTATCAGTTTTGATTATTTTTTATCTTTCAGATTTCTTTTTTATTTTGATAATGAAAATATAATTGATTTTGCACTTGGCATAACCAAATATAAGCTCTAAAGTTTAGGCATGTCACTAAAACGTAGTAAACATTTCTAAAAAAATTAAGTTTTAAATCGAGAAAAGACGCAACATTGTTTCCATTTCCATTTCTTGCCAAATCAAAAAAGTTTTTATCTGCTGTAATTACTATTTCATTTTACCTGCTTGAAAGGGAGACGACATTATTAATTAAATATACAAAACAGAAAGTAAGATGTAAGTTTTACTATTTGGTAGTATACATCAGGTCAATATTCTAATTAAATTTACCTCTGGCTTCATTTAAAATAATAAGTAAATGTGTGTTGAGAATAAGTGTTCATAATTACCCTAGCTAAACGATACTTTTGCCAAAATAAAATTTTAACTACTTTCGTACTCCCATACTTTATTTGTATAACTGCGTCAAATAGAAGAATAAATGAACAGTTCAATACTCATTATAGAATATACGTTATAAATTCCACACATATACATCCATAACTATTGGATAATTATTTACGTATGTCTTTTTTTTATGGGAAGGAAAAACATTATAAAAACGTTATTTTTTTATTTTTAAGCCGCGTTCATATATGTAGTATGATCCAAAAGTTTGGGCTCAAGCTGTATAAAACCTTACCCTGAATAGTTCACATCGCGGAAGCACATCCACCTTCAAAACAATCATCTTGGCCGACTATGTACGTCTGCCAATGCTCGTATAACTTTTAGAAGAACTTCTGAAAGTCAATTTTCTCAACCTCCTGTAAGGCCTCCTGCGATGTAGCTTTAACTTCATCTGACAAAAGATTGCGGCGTCCCTGCAAATGCGTTTTAACTGCTGGGAATAGGTAAAAGACGAAACGTGATGTTATTTGTTTATCATATCGATGGATTGACCATTTGAAGCGTACATCCTCAACATGGAATTCACATTCTTCATCACGTTAAAGTTAAAGCTGCATCGCAGGACGCCTTACAGGAGGTTGAGAAAAATGGCTTCCAGGAGTCCTTCCACAATTATAAAAACGTTGGCAGAAGTGTATAGTCGCTCAAGGTGACTATTTTGAAAATGTATGTGTTTCGGTGATGTGAACTATTCAGTGTAAGGTTTTATACAGCTTGTCCCCGACCTTTTGGATCGTACTACGTATTTAATCAAGCGTACTGAAAATAGCCGATCAGGGGACATGGAAGCATGAAATGGTCTATAAATTATTTTTATAGCGACTTAGTAGATTTAGGATTGTTTTATGTTATTTATTATTTTCTTTAAATTAAATTTTATTATAAACATTTCCTCTTCGTACGAGTTCCAGACTAAGACCACTTATTCACACACCACACAGTGCTTTATTTTATCGTAATATCGAGAATCGTTTTGCTAATATTTTATTTTATTGCAATCGTTTTATTATCGTTTCTAAGTTTTGATGCATCAATATTTTACATTTCCTCTATTTTGATTTGTGCTTTCGAGCATCATTTAGCTTGTTTTCCAACTTCACATTCAACTAAACCTTGTTTCTTAGTTTTTAATTTTTTTGTAGAAGTCCCCATTCACATTAAACATCTTTGATTTACTTCTTCAATACATTTCAGAAAGAAAAATTTCTACTTTTGCCATATTCCAAAATACTGCACTCCACTGTAAATAATATATCGCAGGAAATCCTTCATGACATCGTTTGCTTCCTTTCTCCAAACCTCATGTAAAAAAACTGAAAAGGTAAGGCAAAGAACGTTTTCAAAAAACCGATTTAAATGAAATAACGTGACTTGAAAAATTCAGCACTAAGTTCTTTTTAAAAGCATTTATTATTTTTGAAAGGACAAAAACATGGTTAACGGAAAAGTTTCATTTTAAAATGCTTAATAAAAAAATTTTGAAAAAAAAAAAAATAGAACCGACTTCAAAATTGCTCTAAAAAGTGAAAAATAATTTTATTCTTTAAACACCATCGATAATGCTTTTAAACATAATTTTTGAAGTTGGCGCAAAAACAAAACGTAAAATCCAGTGTAACCATGCTTCGTTCATATTTTTTTTTCAGAAAAGCATCCAAAGTTACGAACGAAACATTAATATCGCTATTCAAATATGCTGTCATCAATGCATAATGTATGTGATAGTGAAGAAACGGGTCCTGGTTAAATTTATAGTTGTATTTGAGTTATGGCTGTGAATGATTTTATCTATCGTTTTTGCGCCAACTTCAAAAATTATGTTTAAAAGCATTATCGATGGTGTTTAAAGAATAAAATTATTTTTCACTTTTTAGAGCAATTTTGAAGTCGGTTCTATTTTTTTTCAAAATTTTTTTATTTTATTCTTTTTAGTGTAAATGTAGGTATTTCAGAAATAATAAGAAGTTACCATCACGAAACTTTACATTTTTTCTTAAAAATGCTCCATACTAAAAAAAAAAATATTGACAAGCGTTAAACTTTAAGCGATTGGCACTAAAAACTTATCTTTGTTCCTCTCTGGAAATCATGCGTAGTTAATTTAATTATAACCATTTAATTATTACGTTTTTCCTAACTAATTTACATTCCACAGCATCTAAGTTGCTCATGATGCAATCCTGTATTTTCTTACTTAGCCCCGATCATCTGTTATCGGCATAGATGATAACGATAAAAATACTACAGAGTAGTTGAGTTAAACCTAATGGTAGCATTGTGAAGGCTAAGCAGATCCTAATCACTGCATCACCTCGCTTCCAGGTTAGGTTTACCCCTACTATGGAGCAATAGCACTGAAGAAAGGAAGATTTTGATAATTCACATAGGGTTACTAAAAATCAGCAGGGTTACTAAAATAAAATTATTTACGCCAAAAATGAGACGACAGTGACAGATTCCCCATTATCGAAATATCCCTTGAAGAAATTTGATTTTTGTTTCAGAGAAGCCTTCATTCAAAATTATCATTACAATTACTATTAATGTTACTGTTATATGGCACCAAACTTTTATAAGAATGAGTTTCATATTGTCGCGTAGATGAAGATAGCGAAGACAATGTGAAAGCGAAATGAAGCAAATACTTGTTAGTCTCAACTCGAGATCTTTATTCAGAACCACGAATGAACGTTACATCTCCTTATATACAACTTGAGAAAGTGCTGGAACTTTCCAGACTTGGAAAGATACAGAAATTAATAGAAGATTTGAGAAAATACGGGAAACAGTAGAAACGAAATTTTAGTATATTTCACTTTGTCCTAGTCGGGATTTGAAGCCGGGTCGCTCGTGTGGGAGGCGAGAATTCTACCACTGAGCCACCGTTATCCACGGATGAAAAGTGCGAACTTCACTACAATATCATTTCAATCATTTAACAGGGAAATTGCATAAAATTTACTAATTTTTGCCCATAACTTTTTTTAAAGAACAAATATGGTCAAACAAAGTAATGGGACCTAAGTTGAGCCATCCCCTAACGATTAAAAAAAGAATCATCAAAATCCGTTCACTAGGTGAGACGCTATGAGTGGACAAACAAAAAAAAAAAAAAACATACATACGGTATGAATTGATAACCGCCTCCTTTTTGAAGTCGGTTAAAAATGAACCTGCTTTTAAATTAAAATGTGCGCTTAGTTTTTAACGGTTAAAAAAAATAATTTTTTTAAATAGTAATTTTCTATAGCGATAAGCTTTCAGGTTAAAAGAAAAATTTGCAATAGTTTTTTGTATTTTTTTCTTACAATTTCGAACATGATAGGATAGTAATTAGAGGCGTTTTTGAATTATTTTGTAAAATATATATTATATAAATAGTCACATATGTGAAACTTTATTTCCCTTTTGTATTTTGCAAGAAAAAATATCAGTATCTTGGGATAAAAATGTTTCCTGACTAGGGGTGTGTGTTTGCATGTGGGCCTGTTTTTTCAAGTATTTCTTTGCGTCATAGTTTTTTTTTTTTTTTTTTTTTTTTACAGTCTTTGTAAAATTATTCTTTTTTTATGCCAATTTAAAAATGTCTTCAATTGTTCATATATATCTTCAGGAGCCTAGGGACTTAGTCCAATAAAAAATCTCTTAAATATGCAACATTTACATTTACATTTATACCAATTACATTGAAAGTTTTGTAACCAATTCGATGTCAAATAAAATTGAACAGTATTATGTTAGTAAGTTTTTTTTTTCCTAAATATAAAACACACTTTTCACAGTATCTATACATAGTCCATGTATCTATATAAATATATATGTGTGTGTGTGTCTGGGTGAGTGAACACAGTGTGTATATGGTGATATAAAGAGATAGATCAGTCTTTCAATACATTCAACTAATGGCCGTTTTTGTTTTACGTATTGAAAAATTAATATTAGGTCAAAATATTTGACATAACTATCTTTTTTTCTGCAAAAAAGCTAATTTAATAAAACTGTAACGACTAAATAGATACCAAATTTTAAAACATTAATTCTTGAAATTAGTAGGTAAAACAAGAAAAAATGAGAAAAAAAATACTGTTTTAAGACTTTAAGAGCCTTTGGCATTACTGAACATGAAAGGTATGAAGGGGCACAGTAAGACAAAATTATAAAATTAAGAAACTAGGATAATTTGAAGTGAATTTTTTATGCAGCTTAAGTATACAAACTTTTGAGACACAAGACATGTCATTACTGTGTAAAGTTTTTGAGATAATATAAAAAAAGGGATTGTAAAATTTCGTCTTACTCTACCCCAGGCATGGGGTACAGTGCGACAGCCTAAAAGGCGCAGTGAGACAGTATACAAGGCACAGTGAGACAGCATACAAGGTACAGAGAGACAGAATATAGGGTGGAGTGAAACATATTGTGTTCAACGTTTAAAATAAAAATTAAATCATATTGAGAAAAAAATCCAAGTGTCATCGTACATCTAAATGAAAATTTTATTTTCAAATAACGAAAAAGATTGATTTTGAATTGTATCATTTCTTTTCGCAGGAGCTGTTATCAAAAAGTCAATATTTTTATTCGGAACGAATGTAACATCTGGTACAGATGGTCAAATAAATATAGTCAAAAGTGTTTTACTTTTGTGCAAAAAACTAATGTCAAATATTCATCTTTATCAACTAATAGTAGACATTTCCAACGTAACAGTATTTATGTTTGATTGCAAATCCTATCAGATCAAAGTCTCCTTCAAGTGTCTCACGATCTAACTCTTTAAGCCCTAAAAGTAGAATTTAGCGCATGTCAATATGTGGTCTTATATCATATCTCCCTTTTATTTTTTTTCTACCTCATCAGTTCTGTTATATAAGCCTACATTTCTTCTATATTTTTGACATGTGTTTTCTTCTTCTAAAATTTTTTTTTCCAGCAGCAACACTTGCAATAATACAGTTAGTCTTTTTATGCTCTTTCCTCATTGCTCAGCCTTTTCTGTCTTCGGTTTTTGGTTATCCTTTGAAAATTTTAAAAACCTTAATAAAAAAAAAACACTTACTGCTACACTAGAGCAAGATGGCCCATTTGTATCCGTTTTATGTATAATTTACAGATTATTGTGGTCTACCTTATCTGAAATGCTACTTGAAATCAGAAGGATAATTACAAAAGAATTCCTTACGGAGTGATCAGAAAATATCCATATTTGCACCTTACGTGGTTTCATTCACATTTTTGATAAAATAAAAATACCTGTTAAGTAAATACGTAGCAAGTTCAAAACTTTTAAATCACAAAACAATTTTAAAAAAATATATCCCTTTCTAATCAGTATTCAGGATGGGGCACCGTGGGACAGTCTCACTCTGCCTCAACTACGACTGTCTCACCGTACCATACTTCGCCATTTCTTCCAATTCAAAATTTTAAGTTGTACGTTCGAAATGTATTGAATGATAATTAGCTACAGAAATGGAACAATGAAAAGGATCAAATGGCTAATTTTTATTCTTAAAAGACAATGTTATAAATCGATTCCCAGAATCCACCCGGCCAATTGCTGCAGATTCATTGGTAAATAGCATCATTTACCGATTACATTTAAAAAAATCCAAACAATAGCCTTTTCTCACTGTACTAAACATCTCACTTTGCCCCACCCTCCCCTAAATTATAAAGACAAGATTGTATTTCTTGAGAATTTCGAAATTAATTGCGGAAAGAAAACAGATAAAAGAATCATCATTGACCTGTTTTACAACAAGTGTGTTTCATCCGCACATTCCTACAATAAGTTTCATTTTTAAAACTTACGATATGTATTCGTTTATAAATTTTATGCATTTTCTTGATAAACAGTAAACATGATGCTTAATTTACACTCTGTATTTTATCATTGTTTTCATTTATTTGTATAGAAATTATGTCATGAAGGGAATAGCAAAGATAATGAGATGGAAAAAATCTAGAAATGCTTATTAATAAATCTAGTGAAAACGCTAATTTTTATGTCTTACTGCTTGTTGAACACTATGCATATAATTGGATGAACGGAAGAACACAGCATTATTATTTTCTCTTTTCATTTCCTGCAAATAAGGATAACAATGAGTGTTGTATTGATGAACTGAAACCACAATTAATTCATTGCCCGCAAGAATTTCAATTTTAATTATTGCAAGTTTCATTGGATTGAGTGTTAATGTTTTGTTCGGCATCAAACTTAATGTTTGTTCCATTGTTCTATTTTTACATGGCGATTACTGCTGTTTTCATGAAGTTATTAGTAATATTTGTCTAGATGTTTCATTCAATTTTATGTTTTAGAGGAATTGAGACTCGAGGCAAATATCACTCATAAATGTTCATTTATTTGCATGAGAAACCATATATTATCTTTCAAGCAAATAAATTTAAATCAGGAACATTCATTTCTTAATGCAACTCTGCAATTCATCTTTATTTCTAAGAGATGAACGGGATGAACTTTTTATATCACACTTAGATAAAAATTTGAGCTTCGTATACACATTAATGGCCCAGCGGCATAATGGCAGTGCTTCGTGCTTCCACGCCGCACAGTATGGCGAAAACGCCAAAAAGGGCTTATAAATGTGTTTTTTTTTTCCTATATTAAACCAATTGAGGATTAATAAATTTGCACAAGCCTACCTCTTAGGCAATCAGAACTGGAATTTTAGAGCCCTTCGTCCACTACAAAGCTGAAGGGAGCCTTTAGAAAGTTGAAGAACCATGAGTGCTGGAATGTACAAAAACTGCTTTTAAGCAGTCTATAGTTTTTTTCCAATTAAAGGCGGGTATATTTAATTTCTCTTGTGTCCAAAGATAGTAATAGGACGAAAAAAATGAGTAATCGAAATCTCAAACCGAAAATCGGTTTTGATGAGCGCCGAAAACTTGAGAATTCAAGGTAATTTTTTTTTAAACACTCTACAAAAAAATGTCCTTTAATATTCTCTTAGAAATTAATATTAATTAGTCATAAATGGCCTGTAGAAAGACCCTGAAAATGAATTAGCTGCGTAAACCTGCGAACTTTGGACCCTGAGCTCAAACAAATCGAGAAAACTCCAATATAACATGCCTGTGTAAACAAACAAGCGAGAGCGGTTGAAAAACATTTTTAAGCGCTTTTTGGCGTTTTCGCCGCAGTGTGCGCCGGGTTCAATTCAAGGGTTGGGCACGGTTGATTTTGCCTTTTAATGGTCGATAACTGAGTGCCAAGCGTGCTTTGGAGCTAAACCCTAGATGATTCTGCGTTCACAACGTAAGTTTTTATCTTTTTCAAAAAGTAGTTTCAACTCAAATTTTACATTGACTATAGGTAATTTTTTCGTGACTGGTATAACCTACATATGTTACCACATAGTTAAAATATTAATATGCAAGTGGTGCTAAAATAGGAGTAAATATTTCACCATTTTACTTGCCCCACATTCTCTTATATCTAGATTGCAGATGGAGTAGGTATACTTAGTGGAGCTTGAATTACGGAGAAAACTTGAAGTAGATGTGTTGTTGGTGCTCGAAAGTGTTAGTAAACAAGGACGTCCTGATTGAACAAGCATTAGTTAATTAATTTACATTAATAAAACTAAAAAGGAAGAACGTAAAAGACATTGAAGAGGTAATCATAAGATAAAGTAAACGTCAAATTGCCTTTTATAGTTTTGATTAAAGACGTAGAATCTCTTTTCGGTTGGAGATTGGAGGATTGTATTGGAAGTATTGTGTGTCGGAGCAACTTCGTTGTCAATATAACAACTTGAAGTACCGTTTCACCATTTTTTATAATTTCGGAGGGAGCCTGGACCCGTAACCCTCCTCTCTGAGTACGGCAATGATTTTTCGATGATGCCTGCTATTTCTGGTGCTGAAACCCTTGACATTCTGTCAAATTCTGGAGGGGATTATTGAAGATTGAAACAACTATTATAATGAATGGGATCAGGTGTTCCTTAATATCAACGAGGGAACACACACTTCAAGTTACTTCATAGAGATCCGAACTGTTAAATGCAAGAGGGTTCTGGAAATACGGGTTATTTGGTTGTCACTTGGCCGCGTAATTTTGACTCACAACTAGATAGACACTACCAGAAATTAGGTAACCTGGTGCTGGAACATCCTGTGTAATTGTTATAATATGTTTCCAATGCTGCTTTTCCAATCCCATATATCTTAAGTCTGACATCGTCATTTTTGAATAATTTCTCTTTTAAAGTTCCAATATATTCAATGACTCGCTAAATTTCAAATTTACAAAAAAAAAAAAAAAAAGACCTTTAATATGTTGATTGACCAAGTTAAAATTACATGTATAAAAGCAAAAGCTGTACGGAAAATTAAAATCATACAAAACACACGTGTCATTCATTATTATTCGTCCGTTTGTTCAATAATAGTTTAGTATAACATTGTGTCTGCCTGTGTTGCTTTGTTTTCCACACCAGAGGAAATGCATTTATTTACTTGTTACTGCATTGAATACTAGACTTTAAATAATAAGGAAATAAAGCCTATGAATGTACATAATTTTTCATGATAATAAACGTGACGCAAATCAGTTGCTTTCTCTTAGGTTTTGGAAGCACAAACATTTCTGGAAAACACATCTGTGCAAATAATTGCATTTAGTAATAACAATACCTTTTGTTCATAAACATGCAAAGCATTACATTCATCACTTTGCTCGAATTATTTTCAAAATACATACCTTAGAAAATGAAATTGCTAAAGAAACCTGCTTTAGTATGTACATTTCTAGATAAATATTTTAGTATTCCTGATTATTATTTGTCTAGACCAGAAAAATAAAGAAATTTTCACTCGCATAAAAATAACGTTTAATCAGAAAAAAATCTTCTCAAGCAAGACAGCATCGGTTTTGCACGTTCATATTCATTTAAGGTTACATTAAGTACATTTTTTATATCGTCCTATAGTGGTGTAATAAATATGGAACAACAATAACATCTTTTCCATTATTAAAATTCCATTACGGAAATTTAGCAATATTTTTGTCTCAGATATATTGCTAAATAATGTGTGCTTTTGCGAATGCAAAACTATTTATTACGACTCTTAAAAAAATATCGTTAGTATAGCCATTTTGTATGTGTTTTTATTTTTTTGCTTGTGCTGTAATAGATGTGTTAAGAAAAGTGATAATTTTGACGATTACAGTAAGAATGTTAAATGAGTATTATGTAATTTGTGCTAACAAAAAGCATGTAAAACACATTTTTTTCGTTTAAATCAGTTAGATAATTTGATTTCTAAAACCAGTTGAGAGCATCTTCCTTTTAATAATATAGTTTCAAAAATCTATTGAAGTTGTGACATAATCGTTCTGTGAAATGTGGTTTGTATCATAAACTACTTTGGATTCACAAGAATTTTTAACCTCTTATTAAAATTATTTATGAGAGTAAAATGTGTTTTTTAAATGTATAAATGAAAATGAAATATTTATTATTAGCAGTTGAGGTTACTTACACAAGTTTTCCTCGAAAATATTTGCAACATATATAACTTTATGCGTAACTTTTCATTTGCTACTTTTAAAGGGAATTTAAACTTTTCAAATTTAGTTCACAGCATAGGCATTTCTTTTCATGGATATTCAATTACCAAATACAATCGGCGATATATCCTTTAATTTCAAGATTTCCATCACTATTTCCAGTTATCGCTTTATATTAATGACAACCTTTGGGAGTTATTTACTTATTTTTTTTTCAAAACGAATCGTATATTTGAAAACAACATTCTTCATCATCAGAATTTACTAAGTTATATCTATAAAATTTTTGCATCTAAGTATCTCCAAAAAACTTCAAAATGAAGATTTTCTACGAGATTTCAAAACTATTTCGAAATTTTTGCAAACGTTTTTGCTGTGTTGCTTTGCGTACATTGCATAAAATACTTTTCCGAGTTCTGTGCTCAGAATTTCCACCTTTACAACCATAAGCCACCATTGCGTTCGTTTTATACGTCCTGTAATTTTGCGATGCTGGAGGCATCAATCACTTTTTGACTTTTAGATTTTAATGTTTCGGTGGATTTCTTTTTTCCGGGGTTTATAAGATTTGTTTCGGTTTAGTGGCATTTACGGGATGCTTTTTGTAAGAGAAAAGGACTTTTTTAGGGTAAAAGTGGAAGAGACGCCATACTTTTTGTAGAATTTAGATAAAAAAATCAAAAATGTAATATAAATCAACCCTTTATGTTTCATTTTAAAGTTACACTATTATTAAGTATTAAAATTACCATTTGCGTGTTCTCGACTCAAATAGTAAAAAAGAAATAATGATAAAATTGTAAGTATATGAATTGTAAGTTGACAGCAGGCCATCTCTCCCTTAACGTGTGGAGGAGACACCATATAGTGTGGGAGAGATGCCATATATGTTATCATTCCTTGTTTTAAATCTTATTGCGGATTATTTCCCTACCACAGTTATTACGGTATACTGTGCATGACTCGTGCAGCCACTTTTGGCATAAGGAACATTTAACCCATTCAGTTTTTTTTTCTGTTAAATAATAATTTTTTCAACGTTCCGCGCACAAAAGCATATTGTTTTCGCTTCACTTTCGAGCTAGGTAGTTTCGGGATTAGATAAAAGTTCTCAAGAAACTTTGTAGGGGTTTATATTACTAATGGATGTGTGTCCGGAAGTTGATGGTTTTTGTGGAGGCATAACTAGAGTGGCAGTGATTTCAAGAAGAATGTCAGGAGTAGCTACTTCAATTATGTCAGACGCAGCAAAGAAACGATCTGGAATAGCATTAGAGTTGATTGGAATATTCCAGAAGCTGTAAAATCTGATGAAGCATTTCATACGGTATTTCATAAAGTTTTTGAGCTTCATTTTTCGATATTTCTCCTTTTTTTTGCTTTTTCAATAGCTAGAATTAAGTTATCTTCACCCACTGCTCCCTGATTACCATATGCTTCCTCGCATATTTCCTCGGCATTTAAAAAAAATATTAAACAAAATACCCCTTCATTTTCACTTTTAAAAAGTTTGACACCTCTCTTCATTATGTAGGAGAGATGCCACATAGGTATACAGTACGTAAGTATTAACATATATTGCAAAATGTAGTTGAAATAAGTTCATAACAAGCTAAATAAAACATAAAAAAAGGTTCACACCTTTTGGTGTCTTTTTTTTTTTTTTTTTTACATTTAACACTTACTTAAACCATAGCGACTCAAAATTGTCGCCGAAAAATGCTCGCACTGAAATAGTCATTTCGTCATACACACGTCACCCTCGAGCGCAGTCGAACAAGAACCGACACATTAAGAAGGAAGCGTCTATGAGTAAATAAACAGTGAGAAATATAGTCATTTATTTCTTAATAACTGAATTTCCGAAGGTATGGCGTCTCTCCCACTCTTGCCCTACTCAGGTGATTATTTAGAGATTTTGTTTTGATTGTCTGACAAAACACCGCATCCATCCATGTGGCTAATTTTCCAAATTTAAAAAACAAAAATGCAAGATGAATAAATACAATACATTATTACAGAAAACGAATTTATTGAATGAAAGATAAATAATATATATTATATATGTAAATGCATACATATACAAAAAAATTTATATCAGTTGGCTCTCTATTTAACAACTTTCAAGGGGCTGGCGGGGATCTAAATATATTTTGATTCTCAAAAAGGATTTTACACGAACATTTGATGTCAATTCACAATTTTTCCCACCACAGGCGATTTCGATTAAAAGAATGGACAAAACCTTAATACATTAGTACCATAACAATAGCATAATATTTATGTAATTAAATATGCTTAGATTAGTTATAAAAGAAAGGGTACCAAT
The DNA here is from genome assembly GCF_026930045.1 of Uloborus diversus. NCBI lineage: Eukaryota > Metazoa > Arthropoda > Arachnida > Araneae > Uloboridae > Uloborus > Uloborus diversus. The sequence goes on along the minus strand of NC_072733.1, from coordinate 23,677,770 downwards.
TCTTGGAAAATTCAAGAAGCCGCAGGCTCCTCATGCTTAGACAAAGCCAATGCAAATAAAGAACAAGGTGTCTTAATACAAGGTGTATGAAAAAAATGAAAAAAAAAATATTTTATTCAATATTTGTTTCGTTCATTTTTTAGTATAACTTAGCAATGTTGAGAAAAACTTTTTTTTTTGTTACAATGCTTTAGCAGCAACTAAGAACTTTATTTTTTTTATAAAAAAAAAAAAACAACAACATTGCATTAAAAAAGGAAATGTTTTAAATTTCTTTTACAAGTGTGCGGGGTACACTATTTTTTAAATAAGTGCTCTCATTAAGTGTTAACAAAAACTATGACATAAAGCGGTTTTTTTACAAGTAAATTTTGTTTTCTTATTTCCAATTTAGTCTGACTTTAACACTAGAATTACGGAATTGGTCATTTTGACCTAAAGTAAACTTTTTTTGTTAACTGCTTTTCTATATGTTTAATAAATTCTTAATCCTTTCTTGGCTTTTCCTAAATCATTGTGCTGTGTGATACTATATAGATTAAAAGAAAAAAAAGTTTTATTTTTAGCCCCAATCGGAAGGTTATACCTTGAATTACGGGAGGTGTCATTTTGACCCCTTTGAGAAAAGGAAATGCCAATGCATTTCATCGTAGTATATTTTTGTTCTGTGAGTTATATTTGTTTTTTCCAACTCAGCAACAAAAAAAAAAAAAAAATAAGTAAATAAATAAAAGAGTGTCTGCGTAACATCACACCTGCCTCTCAAGTGATTCGTAATACTGGAAGTATACTTCTTAAAGAAAAGAGAACAGAGAAAAGATATTAAGCATAAATGAATGATTGTAGGTTCTGATTTTTTTTTTTTAATTCATTTTTGATAAAAGAGTTTGTTTTATTTACGTGACTTTTTGTTTTTGTAAAAACATATTATTGTCTCGTAAAAGAGAGCCAAAGCAAGAAAAAATTGTAAAAATGCTGCAAGAACTAGATGCTCTAGATCGTATGGAAAGGAAATACTCCCTGAAATTCTCTCACGTCCCTTTGACCAGTATATTATATATCTTCCACAATATTTTGGACTGAGCAGCTATAATTGCCTGAATTTTGTTCAGAACATGTACAAAAGAAAATCTCAGCGGAATTTTTTTTTAAATTACGTTTAGCAGAAGGAGAACTCAGAGAGGAACACATACCAAGTATAAACAAACTTTTTCTAGCTGAAAGTAAATTTATGTAGTTACAAGAGTCAAGAGTCAGTGGAGTTAAAGAAAACAAGAAAGAAATGTCAAACAAAGGAATGGAAATTTAAAAAAAAAATAACTTTGTGCCACACTGTAAGATATCTATATGTCGATTTTGTGTATAGAAAATTAGAAAGATTAGCTCTTGCAAAAAATGCTGCACAGACGAAAAAACTTGTAAGTACAATTATTTGTTATTTTCACTTTTAGTCAAATATATATATATATATATATATATATATATATATATATATATATATATATATATATATATATATATATATATATATATATATATATATATATATATATATATATATATATATATATATATATATACTTAAATATTTGGGTTTAAAACTGTTTTAAGCGAAATTGATTAATTATTGACTTAATTTATTGCAGATTTCTAAAATTTCCTTAATGAAACCGAAACAACGCCAGGTATTTCAATCTCCCTTTAAAAAGTATTTTTTGAATTTTTCACTATATATAGATTTAAAACTTCTCTATTCTTAAAAAATAGTAATTATTATAAATAAGTTTATTTTAATAGTTAATTATGTCGGAAACTACGCCGATTTCTTTAGGGGGGGGGGTCAAAATGACTCCCGCCGTATTTCTAGGTATACAAATACTGCCGTAATTCTATTGTTAACTGACATTTATGATTCCAAAGTTGTTGTTTTTTTTTCACTTATACGTTTTGCTTCCTACTAATTCTTTTTACTTGTGTTTTACATGCTGTGCAATTTAATCAGTGTTTCGTTTATCGTTATTAATTATTTTATTTCAGTTCAAAACGTTTTACAGAAATAACTCATTAGGATTGTAAAGGAAAATGTATTTTTTTAAAGATATTGTAACATTAACATTTAAAGCACATGAATTTTGTTTAATTTGTTTTTATAGAGATTTCTTTCATTAAAAAATAAAACTTATCTGTTAGTTTCTTTTTGCAAATTAAAAGTCGACTTTTAAATATTTCATTTTGTAAAATTTCATTGAATTTTCTCTCTGTTTAAGGAAAGTTTAAGCACATTGCTATTTTAAATCAACTAAGATGAAAATTCTATAATAAAAATCGTTAAATCATATTAACATATAATTGAAGTCGTTGATAAACAGAGGATTAACACTATGGTATAACATAGGCATTTTCGTCATCCATTGTTTACTATAAGCAAAAGAAGAAAAAAAATAAGACAAGACACAAGAAATTAAATGCATATTATATGTCTCTTAAACAATTTAAATAGAAAAGTTTTTTTTTTTTGATATAAAGTGACAGCATGGCCAAAATAATGAAATTAAATTCAATAATTCTGTTTGCATACTAGCAGCAGTTCCTGTTTTTAACTCAGTTTCTATTTAATGAAATGTGACAAAAACAACTTTTGAAAGAGTCAAACTGAGAAATTTTGTTAAATGTTATAATGTTTTGTTACGTAGAATCTGTATTATCGTGTATGATGCGCTGATCAAAGAAAAACCTAATGCCTAATGAATTTGCCCTAAATGTGTAGATATTAATATAGGTAAACATTCCGTTTCATGAATTTTCTGGCGAAAGCACCGTATGTAAATTAATGAACATCAAAAAACCACTGTGCCAAATGTGGCAAAGACCCGACGAAAACTGGTATAAGAACTTGTATCAGGAACAACACCAATCCACACTTAAAAAGCAGACTCTAGTTGCTTCTAAACTTGTTTCTGATACTAGGAGTTTTCATGATAATAAGACTTTTCCTGATACTAAAACTTTTCCTGATAAAAAACGTTTCCTGATAAAAAAAACTTTTCCTGTTAAAAAAATCCTGACTAAGACTTTTTCTGACTCCAGCTTGCTGAACTGAATGCATTGTAATCTTCAACTTAATAGGAAGGAAAATAAGGATTTGAACTTCCTTCCCCCAACTGTTATTTATCATCTCCGCACCCGAATCGTTTTATTACGGAAACCATTTTGGTCTTGTAACTTGTGTTACTTACAGCGAAAATCACTTCAACGCAATTTGCCAATAACACTTCAACATATTAAAAATCAATATTATTCGACACGCGGCATAAAAAGGAAATTTCAATGACGTTTTAAATGTTAATTGTGTCAATACTTTTCAACCAAAAAAAAAATCGAAAAGTTAAAAAGTCGTAATTAAAAGTACATAAAAAGATTAACGAGCGTAATGTTGTTTTAAATGATGTAACAATGAGGATGCAAAGTTAATTTATATATAATTTTTTTTGTGTGTGTGTTTTTTTTTTTTTTCTAACAAGGAGAATGTAAACAGCGGAAATATCAATATTTTTTTTCTTTAATAACATATTTCAGCTCGCATTGTTTTGACTCCCGTTTTTCTTTTAACTACAAAAAACTTGTAGTCTGGCTCGGACATAAGGCAGAATAACAAAAATATTGAATCATGTCCAACCATGTTAAACAAGGGACATTTTCTCAACCGAAATGCCATCTTAATCATGCATTTCCCGTCTAAATTAGAAGGGAAATTTATCATTGACTGTGTGTGTATGGTAACAGCTTATAAGACTGTCTGATATTTCATCTGAAATTTAGTGGAGCCCGGGCGTGCTTAGTTATAGTTACTTCACTGTGGCATTCCTATTTCACAGTTTGCTTGAATAGATTAAGCCGTCTAAATTTTGCTCTAATGAATTATCATGAGGTATTTGGTTACAGATTAACTTGACGTAATGCTAGTCTTTAACTAATTAGGTAACTGGGTAGCTCTCAGCTGGGAAGAGATCTTTCAAACATCACGCTTCGCTGAATGAATTGCATCGACAAACTCAGCGGCATTTGGCATCGTGGAGTGCAATTCAAAGCTTGAGGCGTAAAATATTAATGTATTTCATAAAGAGCTTTGGATCTACATTTAAATACATTTCTAATTTTTAACGGAAATCGGTGACTCTAAAAGATTTCTATTCTGCTGCAACTTTAATATATCACAATTGATGAGCTGTGAATTTTAAAACAACATAAACTTAAAACAATTTTTTGAGCAATCTCGAATTGCTTGTTTATTTCACTTGATTGTTGAATGGTGTCCGTCCTTTGATTTTATTTTTCTTTGCTTATAAAGCAGTCGTCCATGTTCCTCGGAAGCGAATTATTTATAAACGATCTTATCGACTTTACACAACCCGTCTTACGCGAAAACAGTACCCAGTACGCAACTTCCAGCATCCAGCACATAACATCTAGCATCCAGCCAGTGGCATTCATTTGAATTTTGAAATCTTGAATTTAAATTATGGTAGCAGTAAAAGCCATTAGTAGAAACTAGAAACCCAACGAGTAGGGTCCTGTCGCAATTCATAATTGTAAAAAACATAACTTGAATTCTAAATCTCAAAATGGAAACATTTTTTTTTAAATTGCTTTTTATTTAGAATTAATAACCATAACCGTGGATTTGGAGTTGGAATGATTTTTAAAAGAATCGAAGTCGGGAGCGGAAGATTTTACAACTGCAAGATTAGGAGTCTGTCATTTTCCTTCCAAGTCCTTTTCTAATTCTTAATGAAAATCGGTGACTCTATGTAGGACTTTTGTTCTGCTGTAACTTTAATGTATCACAGTTGATAAACTATGAACTTTAAAAAAAACTTAACGATTAAACAAGTTTTTGTAAAATTATGATTTATTTAGAATTATTAATCAGGGCTGCGGATTTGGAGCCATAAGTTAAAAGATTCAGAGTCGGTAGCTGAAGATTTTAAAATTACAAGAGTTGAAGTCAGTCTTTTTCCCTCAAAGTCCGCTAATATAGGGCTGAGGAGTCGAATTTAAAATAGTAAGAGTCGGAGTCAGAGTGATTTTGGGTTTAAGAAGTCGGCATTGAAATCGGAGCCAGAGTCAGTTATCCCATCCCTCAACTTCACAGCTCTGTCATAAATATTATCAATAGCGACGAAAGTCAGAAAATATTGAACTAAAATGTATAAAATTGCGCTAATTTTCTTTTAAATTAGATCGCTTACTTAATACTTGCAAGCAATATAAATAACACTAATGAATTTCTTTGAAAAATAATCTGCCTACTTTTCCCCAAATAAGATAGTAATTTAGAGGTTATGACTCAATTTAACAGAGTCACGCTATAGCTTTTGTTAGGTTTTGGTATATGGATATCATTTTTCATTTTAACTACTTTTTAAACATTTTTACAACACCTTATTTTCAAATAAGTACAAAATGCCTATTAAAAATTAAAATTTAAACCGATTATTTTCGTAGATGACGCAAAATTCTCATGCATGTTTTGATAATGTGGAAATCACATAGTTCAAGAAAACACATTACGTTTTTGTATACTAAATAATTTTTCATGAAAAAAAGAAACATCCGCTATTTTTAAGGAATATCCGGAAAAAAAACCTCATAGCAATTTTAAAAATGTCCTACAATTTTCACTTTTTTATGAGTGTGTCCCGTTAGAATTTTTTAATAAAAAACTCGATTAATCTGCTGTATGAGAAAATTTAGCTTTACTGGCCGCATAATGTTCAAATAATTTATTTAACATCTAAAAATAATAAAACGACGACGCTATATAAATTCAGATAAAGCAATGGTAATGTAATGTTTTCTAAAATAAATTGGTCTGTTCAATCTTGATAGTATTTCTAACATCCTTGCTTTTAATGCCTTATAGAAAATGTTTTTTACCTTTCACCCAATATTTAATTCAATAAAACACGTTGCTTTACAATGAAAATGTTCATTATCATTTCTACAATACATCACTATAATTTCTCATCTAACGTGTCGTCATTAAATGTCGACGGAAATGCTATAAAAATAATGAGTACAGTTCTCTGGAAAATTTAAGTTTAAATCAACAGTGAATTTAATATAAAATTTGATTAAATTATGTAGAGTAAAAAATTAAACTAATTTACGGAAAAAGTTATTTAAACATCAATAAGTCCTTTAATCTAACTTTTACATTTCCAGTCCCATTTCTTTTCAATTTCTAGTTGTGACTGAAAATAAAATATCTTAATTTGCAAAGACGATATTGCAACTTAAAACAAAGCAATGTCGTGTGCTCTAATTTTTTTTGCCATAGATATAAAAAGGCTTTAAGAACGGGATTCAGAAAACTTCGCAATTTCATTTAGGTGCTTTTTCTTGTTGAAAGCAACCTCCACGTTTCTAGATCTTCCTCAGATAAAATGAAAAAATAGCGCCGAAAAGGTATTACAGGTTTCATTATTCTAAATCCTATGAAATATTGAAGCTGAGAGAATAAAGAAAAAGGTGATATCTTCGCCCTAGTAATGACATTTAAAAAAGGCTTTTTTTTTGGTATTGGACCTCAATTTTTAGAAAATCAGTTTTTAATTTCTTACATGAAGAATTGTAAGGCATAAGTACAAATAAACATTGACATTCTTAAGTACAAATTTATCACCTATGTCAGATTAAAATTGATGCATAAACACGTAATTTAGTTGATTCACACGTTATATATATATATATATATATATATATATATATATATATATATATATATATATATTATATATATATATATATATATATATATATATATATATATATATATATATATATATATATATATATATATATATATATATATATATTAAGGCGGTCCTTATTTTTGAAATTGCAGATATTTTACACGACGCCCCCTCAATTTGTTCCATTATACAAATAAATGATCCATGCAAAATTTTAAGTCAATCCATGAATATTAACACGTGCCCCTGGGGGCCCCCTTTTTTGAGTTTCGAAGAAAAAATTGCGGATTTTCTAATTTTTATGAAAAAATATTCCTAGGTTTCATATTTAAAGTAATTTTGAACCTCAATAGATATTGCTACTTCCAGACAACCATTCTCTCACTTTCATTCTGTAAAATTTTACATATTACATAGGGTACATGTACACCATTGACCTAGGGACAGGCATACCGCTATTCGCGCTCGTTTCAAACCAAGCGGCAGGGGAACATTTCTTTCCAGCAATATAGATACAAGGTATTCTAAAGGCCATTAATGAATGCCCTAGGCCATTAATGAATGATTTTCGACAACAACTAATTGCCTCCTCCAGGCTTTGGGGATGTTGATTTGGAAAATTTTCTGTGTATGCAAAGGGTGTGGCAAATAGAGTCACCAGATTTCCATGCTATAAATATAAGTAATGACCATTATATTTTAATTCGCTGTTCTTTAGTTATATACTTAAATGTTTAAGCATTCTTATAATTTAAATTTTGAAAAATCCTCGATTACCCTACCGTAAAAATAACTATTAAACAAATTTTCCAAATCTAAAATATAAATTAAAAAAAATTCCAGATCGAAATAATGTAAAAATCTATACTTTAAATTGTCTTCTATTTCCGAACATAGTCCTTTATTATCATCAAATTCCTCTTGCAATTCACAAGATTTAGAAACCGAAATGGGTATCTATCCTAACCTGTTGAACCTTTTTTCTATATCTGGTCTACCACAACGCAAAAAAGCATGACAACTATTGAGATCTGCTCGCATTTCATCAATGTTAGACAAATGCCATATTAGGGACAAAGATGCTGCTAATTTTTAACAGCCTATGTAGATGCAGTAAATTTAAATCCAAATAACCTTATGATCAATCGTACATCCCTTAAGAGAGCAAGAGAAAATCTTCGAGAGGTAAAATCAGATTTCATGAATTTAAATTTAGATTTTTTAGTTATTCCCTGGGATACAAAGCTACATCCAGATGTAACTGGGAAAAAACGCCGATAGGCTTACCATGATAGTTTCAGGTTTCGATGTTGAACAGCTACTCAGAATTTCTGAGATATTTCGTCAGTTGTATATGATATCTTAGATGATTGCTGTTTATTGCTAACTGTTCAAGCTGCAGTGTTTTATACAGCGGCTTACAATACCGACCGTATAAATTGTGCATGCATTTTTTAGAGCAAAAGCTGAACGGTGATATATTGCATTTGTATTACTATCATCATGCACTTGAAATCGTACTGCTGAGTTTCTTTAAAGAAGTTCTTGCCTTTCTTAGTTCTAGACTCGATATTCCATTATTTAAGCGCTTCAAAATTCAAAAAGTACACATACCACTTAAATTCTAAAAGAAGAATTTGATGACATATTATTGTGTTCGTAGAAAGCGGAATTAAGAAATATTACAGAGAATACTCATAACGTGTAATAATATTTCTTGGTGAAGTCCTCCCTCCTACAGGGATATCTTTTCGGCAACTTGGAGCTTATCTGTGAGCCAGATGGGTGGCAAAAGGAATTTATTGTTTGAATATTTATATGTTTAGGAAACAATTTCAATTGACCTTACATGAAGAGATTGCCCGTAAATGCTGTTTTACAGTTAAATGTTGTATGAAGATATAGTTTTTCGCAGCAATCCAATCTAGGTCTTTTCAATTATTATAAAGTCTAGTGTCTAAAAAACCTGCTGCGTACAAAATGATGACAAACATGCAGCAGAAGCAGTGATTGAAAAATTCATAAATCACTTATGGTACTAGTAGCTTTGTCCGTATTGGATGAAGGAATTAACTTTAAAGATAGGATGATAGGAAAAGTACTTCAAAAAATGCTTTCTGAATAGGAAGACGTGTCTGATGACTGTATAAAAAATTTCTGATAACAGTAGATGATTTGGAATACTTATTTAGTAAAGATCTTCCTCTTTATAGAATCAATTACAAGTCAATAAAACTGTTTGATAAGCTACAAGCACCAAAAGATGTTTTCCTATTTGATCCTGATTCATGGCAAAATGAAGGACGCTATTTAAAGGGAAGAGATATCGTTAAAATGCTGAAAGTTGTGAATGATACAACTGAAAGAGGAGCATAATTAGTCGAAGAATTTCACAATTAATTTACCAAATATGAGTCACAAAAGCAATTTAGTATTTTACAGACAGTCCAAGACTATCGGGAAAAAAATGCACACGATTGAGATACATTGAAAAAAGCGTACGATTAAGGTAAAGTTTCTAAAGCACTATTTCATTCTTATTCAATGTAAAATCTTTAGACGATGTGAAGTAATTAAAAAGATTAATTTTAGTTCTACCTCGTTCTAAAAATGTTTTGCAAACATAGTAGAAACGGGGTCTGAAGTAAAAACTCGACGATTTGTGAGAAAAATTTCAAAAGTGTTAAAGTTCAACGTCTCCTAGGGGCACGTGTTATTATTGACCGATCGAGTTCAAATTTTGCACCGATTACTTTTTATTATAGTGTCACAAAACTAGGGGGCGTCACTTGTTGAATTCCGAAAAAAAAATTTTCCCATATAAATAAGGACCACCCTAATATATATATATATATATATATATATATATATATATATATATATATATATATATATATATATATATATATATATATATATATATATATATATACTAGCCGCCTGCGGCGACCAGCTGGTTCGCCTTCTTACGCCATTCACCTTTCTATGCAAGCAGCCACCTACGGTGGCTGTTTGGCTAACTTGTCATTTACTATTTTAATTCAAGTTTGCCGCCTTTGGCGGCTGTTTAAATAAATTTGGCAGCAGTATTAATCAATCCATCTCTATCTTTTTTTGTGCCATTCACATTTTTACGCCAAGATTGACGCCTTCGGCGGCTATCTACCTTTACGATCTATCTCTAAAATTTCTTATCCATCTCTATTTATTTTAACCTCCGAGCTCATTTCCTAATAAAAACAAAGATCACTCAAAAAACCGCTTTTTTATTTAAGTAGAGCAAAAAAAAAAAAAAAAAAGTTATCTCCAAAATTCCCCGTAGTGTGCCAAAGGTAACAAAGTAAAGTAAGTGACAAAGAAAGAAAAAATCTCGCTGTTTTTAGTGACTTAAATGCGCACAACTATGAAATGTAACGTAATATAGATACAGCGAAAGGTCCAGCTTGGGTGGGGGGGGGGGCGAATGAAAAAAGAAATAAATGCAATCCCTAAATAAAACAAAAAAAAAGGAAAGAAAAAAAGCAAGCGCTGCCGGTAAAACACGTGGTCATCACGTCATAAAATTAGAAGTAAGCTAGGAGTAAAAAAAAGAAAAAAAAGATTAACATTGTTTACGATTAAGATTCCGTCGTAAATATAGAATCGAAATCCAAGTAGTGACGTCAGAGCCATAGAAGATTGAAGAACGCTTTTTTTCGACTGATGCGTGGAAAGACATGATGTGTTCAGCATTAAAAAAAATTGTTAAAAAAAAAAAACTATTGCGTATTTTTAAGAACTTTTTTCTTCTGAAGAGGGCGAAATGTTTTTACTATTACAAACTTAAATTTTAGAAATGAGGCTTTGATACTTCTCGCACGATGATATTAGAAAAATATAAAACACAGAAAAAAATGCAAAATAAAGGTTTTTTTCAAAAATTTATAAAATATACAAAAATTGCACTATTTTCAAAATTTTTTTGTTCATCATATTTAAAATTAAATTTCCGACCCTATAGTACAAAAAATATTTGTCTGGCGTGATTGGTTCGGGGTCTGTGAGGTTAAAAATACTAAAAAGTGCTAAAAATCACATAAAACATTAAAAAACTTTTTTTCTAATTAAAATATCAAAAATCAAAGCCCGAGGTGCACAACTTCAGCAAAAACTACACCTGTATATCAAATTTCATCTTTCTAGGCCTTACCGTTTTCCCGGGATGCGCGCCACACACACACACACAAACATCTTATTTTATTATATGTATAGATATATAACTTGTGAATCAACTAAAACTTTTTTTTGCTTCATTTTAAAGTTGGTAATTTGAGAAAAAAATCCAAGGATTTACTACATTAAATATAAAAATGCATTTATTTAACAAATGCCAATTTTTAACCAGGTTTATAAAAAAGATAAGATTTATATGTGGTTGATCTATTTTTTTTAATTTGGTAAATAAAAAGATAAAAAATAAGAAGTTAACATTATGTAACCCAAATATTCTTTTTGAGAATGAGACATGTAAAAACGCTTTTAGGAAGAAAACATCGATTAAGGCAACAATATATAAAAATATAGTTTTTAGTGTTATAGTTTTTAGTGCAGTCAGGACCAAATGCTGCTTCAAACTTTTTCCACACATAAAAGCATCCAGTTTTCAGAAATGTGGCCAGGACTGATTCATCAGATCAGAAGAGTTGTCAGTGTTGAGGAGTCCAGTTTGTACGTTTTAAGCCATTGGCAGAAGGACCAAAAGCAGGACGTGATGCTACCAATGACTTACGTTCTGCAATTCCTTCATAAATGATTGAAAAATCCATTTGGAGTTTTTGCTGAACTATGGTTCTGGTAGTGTGTTTCTATCTTTGACATTATCTGGGATAAAGATTGTTGTATTTTGCGGACTACTGTGCAAGCTAACTCTCTTTTATCCCTCATAGCTGTCTTTTCGACCCACTTCCGTGCTTCGTAGAAGACACATTGCCACATTTCCTGTACGCTTTTATAATGGCTAAAATAGTATTTTTTGCACGCTCAAAATAATTAAGTGTTTTTTTTCACTAGCGACGAGTGCACCGCATTCCAGGTAAAATGCTTTTTTTTTTTTGGAAACTGACATGTCAGCACTATTCGGTTTTTCAGAGCATATGGAAAGCACATGCAATAATTACGACTGATGTTGAACAACTGATACCTAACTTTTCATAGCTACTAGGTGACAAAGTTAAGCGCAAACTGACTTGCACGTACTGCTTCTTTCAAAAGAATCGTGCTTTTTCCATGGGCGTTCGTATGATTTTGTCACCCATTTCTAATGTTCTTCCTTTTACTTTGATATTAAATACCCGTAATTAGGAACCTTTGAAATTTCTATGCACCTAATTCGTATTTTATAAACAAACTTATAATGGGCTTTGCCCCGTAACTGAAAGTTATTTGAGTGGCTAGTTGCACCTAGTGATCATGAAAACTAGCAAACACTGTTGGAAGGTAACACTGTAAAATGGCCGAGAAAATTTTTAACCATTCTAGAAACTACAGTAAATGTATGCACTTAAGCAGAGAAAGAAATTTAGGTACTTAAAGCGATTGAAATTAAGATACTTAAACATTGCAACAATCAATTTGAGAGAAACACCTTCTTTTTTCTTTCGTCCTGCAGATCATTAAAGATAGAAATTCAGACTGAAGGGACATTATTGAATGCATTTTATAACATTTTTAGAATGTGATAAATAAATAATAATAATAATAATAAGAGAACTGAAAAAGCTTTTCTATGGTTGCTCTGAGCCTAGGACAATAATTTGCAGCTTTCTATAGGATTAATTACCAAATGCAATATTTAATGAATAAAAAAAATGACTCTTGGTGTGATATTTTGCTGACGGAGCAAGTTCTGAAGGGTTAACACGCTTCTTAAAATGATAAAGTCCAATATGTGCTGTGCTTTTATTAACATAACAGGCGCTTTCTCAGTAGTATTTTTTTGAAAAGTTCTTGCGACAAAATCTCTATTCAACAACTCGAATTTCTTGTTTTCTCGAAACTATTTTAGCAAGTTGCAAAAAACTCATACGTGCCAGAAGTCATTTAAACTGAATATCGAGTTTTGACATCGCTCTACCGAACTGTGACAAGTGCACAGGGACTGTATTAGTTACGTATGTCATACGGATAACCTAATAAGAGACGGCAAAAACACGAAAACATGTTGACTCAACCCAACCTTTATTAATTGAGTTTAGTTTCATTGCTTATGTACATTGACTCTTCTGTGCCGCTGGTTCTAACTCTCTCAACAACAATGAGTTGCTTCAGTTAACACAAATATATGATTTTCTTTGATTACAGATTACAAACAGTTACTTCAATTTGCGCAAGGCGAAATCAGATACACTTCAAACGGATTTCTAAGTTAAAAATCACTCCTCCGTCTAACCAAAAACTATGACTTGGAGCAATGTTTGCAATTCATTTCAAATAAAAAAGTACAAGGACCATTATAGCATATAGTAACAATAAATGAATAAATAATATTAAAAAAAAAACTATTATGTTTTAAATCTTATACGTTTGAACTTCTCCTGCCAAAAAACACAACTGCGCCCCCCTCCAACTGCCATATTTCCAATGTTAAAGACATTTAATACGACAGAGGTCAAGAAGTGATCATCAATGTCTGGTCAACAAAAGATCATTAATAAAAAAAAGGGGGGGTTTTCGGTTAAGAACCACTTGAATCTGCTGTTTGAATGCATCTGAGAAAGTATAATGCTTTGCTTAATACTCATACCAGACAGTTGTCGGATGCACATACCTACGAAACTAAATGAAAAGAGGATGAAATAACTATAGGGTATTATGATTTCGAAACTTGATGTAAGACCTTAAGAGAAAACGGACAAAGCAGTATCTCGGAAGAATATTTTTTTTCTTTCTAAATGCAGCTTAAGATTCATATCAATAACGTATTTACCGAGTGGTATGATTAAAACTAGAAACAATTAAATTATAAACATAATTAGAAAATCTATTGCAAAACTAAATGATTAAAACATTATTCTTAAATTAAGTTTCATTCGCAGTGCGTTTCTGAGTAAAAACTTAACGGTAAAAATTCAAAGTTCTTAACAGAAAAATAACTGTAAATAAGATTTACAGACATGTTTTGAGCAAAACTAAGGGATAAATCTGATAATATCTGCAAACACTTGATCGTTACAAATTTTATGCACCGCTCGAAATTTTAGCATTTCTGCTGTTTAAAATTTTGTACTCTTAAATGTCACAAATTGCATGTATTTACAAAATCCTACTTTTTAAACAATTATTTTTTTTTGAACTCTTACGGGAGTATTTGCGCATACCTGAGTAATGATTTATTTTCGTATTTTACATCCTTAGCAGAGTTATTTATGATGCAGGATTTTTTCTAGCTTAAATATGGGGAAGACAATCATTTTCTCACTTTTCTTTAAGCTTCAGTTCGTTCACGACAAACAAGTTTTCTCAAGAAACTTAGGAGATCCTAAACCCTGTCAGTTTTGAGAATGTACCGGCATTACTTTCTCATAAATTATTGTGGTATTACTTTCTGCAATTTGCAAAAAATATAATGCTTTGAACGAGGGGCTTAGTTTTTTATTTATTTTTTGTCGTATATCTTCCTTTTACTTTTTTGTGATTACAATCGTACTTATTGGTTTCCGTAAGTAAAACTGGAACTTGAAGTGACAAAAAATGGAAAATGTGTAACGCGTTTTTCTGCCGTTTATTACAAAGCTGTTTCAGACTGTATAAACAAAGTAAGGGAGCTTTTGGATAGTTTATACATTGGCATACTTGATTTTGCACAAGAAAAGGGTTCCATGTAACTCCGAAACGGATGTTTGAAGTTCGCTGAAAATATTTGCATTTTAACGTTATATTATTATATTTTTCTTTTTAGCACAAAGATACTGTTTTTTTTTTTTTTCAAAATCATTCATTGATTTTAATTTCTGCTTAATTTAGGAAAAAAAATGCGTTTCTAGATTATTCAGATAGTTATAATCCTGCAATTTTATATGCAATTTAACGCAGGTTGCTTATTAATACTGAGAAATGTTTTAGCCAATGATAAAACAATTTTGATATACAAGTAAATAAAAAACACCAAAAGTCTAAAATGATCTGCACTAATTATCAAGCAGACGTAGCATTTGCTTGAAAATGACTCCATGCTAAATTGCCCGTTTATAGTGGATTCTTAATGGTGTTGAAAAATACCAATTCAACAACTAGGATTGGAGAATTAAAAAAAAAAATAAATAAGTCAGCGTAATATATTTATAGGCACATGAATCGTCGGTGTTTCAAAAAGCTCCTCTTTTTGTGCAAAACAAGTGAACTCATGGTTGGAAAGACGACCAAAACAAATAAAAAACCTTATTCAAAGAGCCTTTATGTATTTTTCTTTTAAACATATCACGGCATCGGTTTAAATTCGTTCAATGCAAGATTAATATAAATATTTCCGAAATACAGGGACATCAGAAACTCTTAGGTTTGCTTAATAATTCATTTTTCGCACAGAACATAAATAAATTTTATTTATTTATATATTTAATTTTGAGTCATTTTAAAAATAATGTGAAAGAATTATTCAAATTATGAGTTTAAGTCAGCGTATCATTTCATAAATTAATGTTACTATTAAAATAGCCTAAAAACGATGTAAGCTGAAAAAATGGCGATGATCAGTAAACTATCAATCTGCCGAATTTAGAAAAAAAAATGGCTTCAAAAAAATTGTGTTAGTCCTTTTCACCTTTATTTATCATTCCGTAAAATGAAATCCAGAAAAAAGGGATAAATTCTTGCTTCTGTTGAATCAAACTAAAACCAAGCCCATTCTGATAAATCGAAACATTTGATGCACTCGAAAAAAAAAAAAAAAAACACATACAAGTCGCTGTTTCATCTGCCGTAAGAAATGTTTTAAATGTTTGACAACTACAATAATAGTTGTTCTTAATTTTTAAAATTATGATACTTGAATAGAACATCTGAATAAAAACGAAGTGAAATATTGTTATGTGTTTTACATTCAATCAAGCTGTTTCTGAAATTGAAGCACGTAAGTTCCCGAAGCTTTGCAGATCCGCTCAATCACTACTACGGTAGTAAAATATTAGCAAAGTTTATTTCAAACATAGTTCTAATAAAGCAAAATTCATTAAAAAAACACAGATGGAATGTAAGTACAGATGGCATGTAGTATTTTATCGATATACTTCAGAACAAATATCTTTATCCCAGGGCTTTGTCAGTAAATTCCTACTTCATAAATGCATTATTTTCTGGGCATATTGTTTGAAATATGTTGTTCGGCATATTTTTTAGAAAACTAGATATACTTAATTGAATGTATCGTTTTTCGCAAAAAAGGTACCACTCCACAACGCTGTAATATTTTGGAACATTTTGCACCACTGCGCGCTCTAAGTAAAACTGGACATTACTCATTTACCTTCAGCTTTGCATTATAATTGAAAGCACACTCTAATAGTATCGTAAGTGCTGGTCATTGTCTGTCATTGGAGGGAATTGTGGATGAGCAACTTTATGTGATGGACATTTCATTTTGGAAACAATAATGAAAAATCCGGTCAATAATGAAAATACCATCTTCAGAACGAAAAATCCCTTAAAAATGAAATGCTCCCAATTATTGTTTGAATTGTGCAGTTAAAATTAAACTGTATCATCTGTTAGAACTAATTTTCAGCCTTAATTTCTTTTTATTGCAGTATGTTTTTCCTTAGGGCCAGCAGAAAACTTAGTAGGTATTATTATATTTGCTGCCATATTTTCAGGAAATGGTAATATATTAAAGAATATATGTTAAAGGGTATAATCTTTCATAATTTTTTGGTACATGCAGGCACGTTTATCTCAAATCTCAAAACCCTGGTAATAAACCTAATACTTGGTAGCCTATATCTCTATGGATGGACGTGGGTGGGTGGGAGGGTGTGTAATTCTTACACGTACGATTCTTAGTTTACGTCGGATCTTTGCCAAATTTGACTCATTGTTTCTTCTATACTCAGAAATTCCCATGGGGGAAGGGGGTTCTCCAGAAAATCCATGATACTTGAAGACAATGGCTGACTTTTTGGAATTAAAAAAAATATATCCAAAGATGTCTTAAGTTGAAATTTTGGTTCTTTTCTACACGTTGACGAGTTTTACGCTATTATTTTTCTTTTCTTTAAGCTTGATTGTTGAACATGCGTTACTCTAAACAAGTTTTATTTCCGAGGTAACCAGTGCAACGCAGATAGTTTCACATATTTGATCTTATCACTTAGTGAGTTGTTGATGTTTCGCAGAGTAAAAAAACTAGATATTAACTAAAGCTTCTAACATAGTAACGTTGACTGTTCTACGAACAAGAAAATAATAAAGAAATCTAAAAACCGTATAATTTAACTAAACACGTTTTTTTTTTTCAAGCACAAGAGCTACGAGTAGTTTATATATCTAATTACCCATACATTTTTATTATATTAAGACTTTCCACTAATTCAATATACTACTTAAAGTATTCTAAGAATCTTCTCACCATATTCTAACGCGTTCTCAATTTCAAACATGCTTCTGTTTCAACCATTAATATTTTTTCCTTGTTTTTCCTTGATATATGCTGGCGGATTTCCCTGGAATAAGAATCTGCATCTGAAAACGAAATGCGCTACCAGATGCTTGTAAAGAAGTAATTATGAAAATGTGCTTCTGGTGAAATATTTCGTTTCTAATGTGGTTTCCGAGAGACTACCCCATATATTACCTTTCAAGATCCACTGTGTTCTGCTTTGGGCTTATTCTCTTAGATACACTTAAAAACTTATGAGCTTATTGCAAAGATATTTTAAATAATATTTTCCGTTTTACTTCCGAAGATTTTATTACCAAAATAGTGCAATAATTAGTACTCATATATATATATATATATATATATATATATATATATATATATACATATATTATTTATGAAAAACTGAGGTTAAATTATTTTCAAAAGCACGGTAGTTGTGAACTTAATTTCAAGTTAAAACTATGTATTGTAAAATTGTAAAAAAGCCAATGAATATTATGATTTTATGTCATTAAGAAACCATGACAATAAAATCTCAGGGTAGATCAGGGTGAGAATGAATATCGATTACTTAAATAAAAAAAAAGTTTAGGAACATATACGTTTTATTACTTTTAGAAAGTTATATATTGATTGCAAAGTCGAATAAGAAATGATTAGTTGAGGTGGTGAGAAGCAAAGGGATATACGTGGCGATTTTTAAGTTTTGAGTAAAACTTTTTTAAAGATAAGGTCCTAGGTAGGCTTTCATTGAAAAGTTTTTCTAACTCATGCAGTACAAGGTATGTTCTGAAAGTAGTATTACTGTTAGTTTCCCGGGCGAACGGGCAGACCTGAAATGATATGCACGAGAGGGATTAGTAGAGGGGGGTATTGGGAACGCTGGTAAAAATCGGCAATCTGCTGTCGGACGTTAAAAAGAGCAGGTCGCTTGTACTGTGAACACCTGTCAAAACACCTCGTCACTGAGAATCATGGAGCATTTATTGGAGCATAGCGATACGCGATGAAATTTTGTGTAAAGCTTAGTAAAACGAGCAAAAAGACTCACGACATGATAAGGGGGCGATGATGATATGGGGACATGATATGGGGATACTGCTATGGTTGCTCGAGTGTTTTTAAGTGTCACAAGTAATTCCGAGACGGTAGGGAAAGAATGGAAGAGGACAACCACTTCGGACGTCCTTCAACCAGTAGGTCCGACGCAAATGTGTCGCGAGTGAAAAATTCACATAACAGTAATCGTAGGTTGAGTATCAGAATGATTTCTAATAGTTTTTGAAATCATGAAAGAAAACTACCCACGAGGAAAGTGTGCTTTCCGTGGGACAGACTTTTTTCTATTTCCAAGATTAATATTGACGCTGAGGGGGAAGCATCATGGCTCGGTTGCAGCTGTTCAACAGACCGCAAAGAGGAAACTAAACAGCATTGCGGTTCAGGCGTCCTTGGAGGCATACCAAAGTTAGAAAATTCATTGGCAACAGTGTGTAGATGCGGAAGAACGCTACTTTGAAAAATTCTAAGCGTTTGTACTATTTCCATAAATATTTTTTTAAAAAAATGAGTCCTTCTACTTTCAGAACAGACCCTGTATAGTAGCAGCTATCTGTGTATCCTAAAACAGAGGAGAAGTTCAATTATCATTTGAACTGTTGTCTCCAAGTTTTTATCTTAGCATTCACATCCTTTTGCTACTCACTGCATCAATTAATCTAAACGTAAATTAATGACAGAACAAAGTGAAATTATTTTCTGTATTGTAAGAATAATAATACGAAACCGGGATGAAAAACTTCATCTTATTTATAACTAGCAGAAAAGTTTCAAACATACACCCACATGAAAGTGGGACAAGAATACAATTAACTTTTCACGCGGGAATCATGAATAATGTGCAATAATTAATTTGGATGAACTTTGAATGAGGTTTTTTTTTTGAAAATAGAAATTAATGTAGCTAAAACACTTCAGTTATGACTACAGATAAAATAAAGTTAATATACTTTTCTTTTGTAACATGAAATGTTTCCAATTTTAAGATCAACGCTTATCTGAACTTCGTTACTGTTGTCACAATTTCACAACATTGTACTGCTGTTTTGCGATATTATGTAATGGCTTTGACCCAAACAATGCCATCAGTCTAATTTAGAAATGATAAATGATGTTTGCAATTTATATATAATTTAACTCGGCACATTGCAAGAGTTCCTGAATATTGAATTAAATGCACCGTATTTTTGATTATCGCAGAATAATCGTATTATATGATGATTGAATGTACTTCAGTCACAATATATTGGATTTTATAGACGAATGATAAGAGAATATTATCGGGTTCGTGAGGCATTTAAAATCACCTTCGATATACTTCATTCTTTACAAACCACTACAATTTAATACCCTGTACACATAACAGGTAGTACGAAAACGTGGGGCAAAGTGCATTTAAGATTATCCCAAATATCTGCGAGTCAATCAACTATTAGGAACAGGTATTTTCGTTGCAAAAAGCGAGTACCAATGGCTGTTTTTTTTTTTTTTTTTTGTCAAAAAATTGTAAATTTAAACTCAGTAGTTTTTGCTTATTTATTTATTTAACTGTTGTTCTTTCTTCATCGTACATAGACTTGTTCTTTATTGATATTAGTTTTGTTGTGCAAAAATACAAGACGTTTTTACTGTACTCCATATTTTTTCACTGTTTGAAGAGAGTTTTATGCTTGAATACAGCTAAGATTTTGAGAAGATCACTTATTATATTATTTGTCTTTCATTTTGCGGTTTTTTTTTTGCGTTTATCCGCGATTTTAATTATCCGAGGCACTTGTGTCACTCATTTCCGCGGATAATCAAGAGTTTACTGTACTTACTTTTTTATTTACATAAATGAGCATATCAGAAATTTTCTTTGAAAAATACATCACGTAAAGAAAAAAAACCAATGCATACATAACTTTTATTCAAACACTTTTATTTTTATTCGGTCAATTACTTTGTATCTTCAAAAATAAAGGACAGATTTCACCGTTTTTTTTATTTGATTGAGTCACTAAACAATGCAGCAATCAACAAAAACATTACTAAATAATTAATTAATGTATGAAACATAAAAGAAAATGAAAGAATAAATAAGAAAATAAATTTAATGAATTAATAAATGAATAAATGCATAAAAAACGAATAAATGACCAAACGAAATGAAATGTTTCCCTGTGCCCCTTTCACTTGTTTCCCCGCCCGTTTACTTAACAGATTTAAACACACATTTAAAATCAAAACTTGTCTAATAGTAACTAAAAAACGACTGCACTGGACATTGACATTAGTCTCAGTTAATACTTGAAGCGTAAATTTCAAACACTATCTTATTTAAATAAAAAAAAATATTTTTTTTTAAACCAGAAAATATTCCGATACCTGTATCAAAATTTGAAAATAACTTGTATTATTTTATACCTTCACCTTTAGAGATTTTGATTATTTGATTGGTATCAACTATATGTTCAAGAAAATCACCAAATAAATTATTTCTCAAATATATTTTTTGTGAGAACATCCTAACTTGCTCAATATTTAAACAAACATCATATGTTTGGCAATATCTTAAAGATTTTTCAGCACTTTCGAAGACAAATATTGCGACAATTTTATCGAAAAAACGGATTTATTTTGCTTTTTATTACAAAGATTCTGCTTTTTACTACTGCGATGCTATAAAGCATCACGAAATGAAGACTCATTGGTTTAGTTACAGCATTGTTCTACTAATGTAAACGTCATGAGTTCGAACCCACAAGACCAAAAATAATCTTTCTGGTTGCTCATTTTCTTTAACAGACTTCTGATCCAAATTTACATAACTATAAAAACTAAACTCGAAGCAGGATTCTGAGCTACAACTCTGTCGTTGTTGAGATCAGAAAACTTGACAATTATATTAACATAGTATGTCGCTGTATAACATAAAAAAGTATTTTAACAGAATAGAGGCAATGATTTCGAATCTATTATGTTGCTTTCTTGAGCACTGTTTCAGTGTATAGCATCCCGAGATGGATGCCCATTCGCCCAATCGGTAAGCGAGTCATTCTAATAGCGTGAAGGTAATGGGATCAATCTTTCCGACAGAAAGCGTTGGTTGTGAATGACTAAAATTTCTCAGTTGAATTCTCATCCATATTTCTATTAATATGTAATCTTAATTCATCGGGGGCTGTATCCTAAATCAGTAGATTTTTTTGACACACACACACAAAAAAAAAAACGTTCATTTTAACGTGGTAAATCGCTGTATCATTTCTTAAAAATTTCTTTTTTTTGGGGGGGGAGGGGGAGTACGCTAAAGCTTCTACATAAATGTTCAACTAGTCAAAAAAAAAAAAAAAAAAAAAAAACGGGTTTTCGAATTCCTTCCGTCACGAATGCCTCGCACGGGTCAGCTAGTGTATAGTACTTCTTAAAAGTGATTTTTGTGTGACGTCTTTTTTTTTTTTCTTTTTTGTGAAAACGCCATAACTCTCTTAATGCTTTGGCAATTTTCATGGTATCATTTTATAGATTTTCTCCCGCTTTCGGAGAAAAATTAGGATGCATGAGGCATTTTGGGTGTCCTGTCGAAAAAACTGGTTTTATTCTCTTGTTTATTACACACGGCTTCGATGTGTAGCATCTCGGAAAGAAAACCCATTGGCTCGATGGGTGAACGCGTCGTGCTTTTAACTTATTAAGATTGGGGAAAAAAATTGACATGGTAAATCGCAGAATCACATTGTATACAGGTTATCAATTTGTTTTTCTTTTTCTTTTTTTTTTTTTTTGTGGGTAGGACGTAACTTCCGTAATTCTTCATAAAACTTCAAAAAATAGACATGATTTTAAAGATTTGTTCGCGGCTATCATAAGAAAAAAAAAAGAAACACAAGACAGACTTTTGCTATTATTAAAACAAAATCGTTAAAAATAGGGGTTTTGAATTATTTCTGTTTAGCGCGAATGCTCCGAACGGGTCAGCTAGTAAATAAATATTGCTGGATGTCTGGTGCTTTTTCAACTCAACAACAACATCAACATTGTTCTCTCAAACAGTTTTAGATTTCACTTTGCTTCACTATTTCACTTTACTTCACGTTCGCCTACTATCATTTAAAGTGCATCGTAATTACTTCTGCTATTGATTAAAGGAATAACAAAAAAATTACTTCAAATGATTTCATTTTATGCGAGCTTTTAAGCAGAGATACGAATAGTAAGACCTAATACTTAGTAACAACTTACTTCATTTTATTTATCGTTTGCAGTTTTATCTTTCTGAAATCCTCGTGTTTCATAATATTTTTTAAAAATATATATTCCTTAAAACTTTTAAAGTTAGTATTGACTGTTTTCGGACGAGGAAAATAAAACTAAAATGAAAAACATTTTTTTTAAAACTAGTACTTACTGTAAGTAATACTCCTACTTCATGTTCAGTTTCGCACTTTTTAGCATTTCATGAAAATTTTGCCCTAGTTCAACACACTCTCAATATAATGTAGCTGCCATTCATTCATCGAAATATACTCCATATCATCTACTAACTGGAGGAAAAGTATATCTAACTGCTTACATTTATCTCCATTCTATTCAATGCTACGAAACTGAACATGCGTTATTTCTTCAACTGCATCCAAGCTGCGATGCTGTTCACGTTTCATCACTTTACAAACGCAAAATCCAAAAAAAGTGAAAATAAATTGTGTAGCATTTCAGTAGATTTAGCCTTCAATCTATCTAGATTCTGAAAAGTCAACGGAAAAAAGGAAAGGACATTCTGAATCCCTTGTATAGTGCTCTCAAATCCAATGTCTGATGCTTAAGAACTGGGACTGATATTGCATTTGACAAAAAAAAAAAAAAGTTTAGATTTCAGTGGATACTGAAATAATCTGAAAAATTGAGTTGTTCAAAAATAAATGCTTGTTCAGAATATGTTGATCTCTAAGGTTTAATACAGAATTTTATTTTAATATTAGTGTATACGTTATATAGATAAATATGAAACAAAATGGAACGTTTAACGTGTATTGTAAAAAATATTTTGCTAAAGCAATTGAAAAGAAACAAAAAAGTGAAAACTTATCATAAGCTCTTGCCATGATAAAAGTTATCATTTAAATTTATGGATATCTTAATTTTCCTCTCTACCCATATAGCGTCACCTCAGAGCAACAGTAGGATATCTTACTGTTGTTTCTGGGATTAGAGGTTGGTCTGAGGTGCGATGTATTCATCGAAAAGCTGTGAATGCAATTTAAAATTTTTAATGAATTTTACATTCGCATGATTTTTCTTCAAAGGAGCTGACGTGTAATGTTCATCGTGCGTAGTAGTTGTGTAAGTTACTATAAATTTCATTTTTAAACAGAAATTGTGGAAACAGAAAAAAGATAGTTAAAATATTTTTTTCCATTGTACGTATCTATTATGCATACCTTATTTTTGTATGAACATTTTAGTACTGTTAGCTTAAACAATCGCTCATTCTGTAGCAGCTAAAGATCTCACAAAGGGTGCCGACTAAGACTTTCTATGCTCAAATGTTAGTCAAATTTCATTAACTGGCAAGTCAGTTTTGAAAAAGTGCTTTCTGATGAAAAAAATCATTTTTGGACGGTAATGAAGACAAGATTTACTTTTTTTGACACCATTTCAATAGGTCTAAATTCTGAATGCATTCCTAAAAGAAATGGACGGATAGGGTGTATGCTAGGGTGGACCGAAAAAACTTATTTTTTCATTTCGAAGTTGTAATAGCGCGGAAAAGTTTCGAATTATAAAGACAAACAAAGGAAAAAAAGAATTATATAAATCGATTGACATCTTCCGATCGCGCATGGGGCCTAAAGTTTGACAAAAAATGAAAAAAACGTCATTTTAAAGATTTTTTCTTTTAATTTTTAATTAGACGTTTTCTTAATGTAATAGTTTGTAACGTATTTAAACAGATCATCAAAACATTGTGTTAAAATTTGGTTTCGATCAGCTAATATCTTCCGGTCGCGCTTTAGCCCCAAAATTTTCCAAAGTAATGAAAAAGTTACATTTTTATGGGTTTTCGGTATTTGATGAATAATCAAAATTTAAATAAAAAAGACGGAAGTATTTTTTTCAGAAAGCGGAATGAAAAATATAAATACCTAATTAAAAGAGGCCACTATATTGGATTCCTTAAAGTTTTTACCAGAAACGTTAGTTATCTGGTATATTGTTAAAAGTAGAAAAAAAAAAAAAAAACTCATATTGCAAAGCTTCGTAATTTAAGGCATTTAAACACAAGTATAGTACTCAACCCGTCCTCTATTATTTTGCTACTCGTGTATTATAAGATTTATGATGCAACATATGATAAGAAATATTAAACATGATACATTAATCCGCACTCATAGTAATATTTTGTAATATTTTTCAACATGTTGGTAATTGAACCACATTACATGAATTTCAAAAACTCTAGGTTCAAAAGGTTAAAATTTGAGAAGAAATAATCTGAACAAAGTATTATTCAATTACATTACATTGCAAAATCGTATAATACTGTTTTCTTATAAATGCTTGACGCATGAAAGGATGAGCTAGATGCAGCACGAAACTTAATAAAATTCAATTTATATGCTAATTTAAGTATATTCCGTTCCGATTCATAACTTTTGGAAACATGTGTATTTATAAATGGGATTATTTAACATTTCGTTTATTAATTTCATACGACACTATACAGAAACGTTAAATGTTCGTGTTTTTCTTTTCGAGATCAAAATTTCTCACAAAAACTTTTAGTATGTGAAACGCCAAATTTACCTCACAGTAAAAATATCTGCAATAGTGCATTATTCATATTAATAATGTTCCCTGTTCTCAGTGAGCAATTTGTAAAAAAAAAATTCCATTGCTGAATTTAGATTTCCTTTTTAACTGTACATAAAATTCCAATGAAATTTGCATTACAATACAATAGTAAATAACAAAGAACGAAAATGGCAATTTTTACATGTAACCGTTGGGTTTCTCAAATTTTTCAGTAAAAGGTCACGCCTGATTGTTTAACTTAGTTTTAAAAAACGTTAGTATGGAACGATATTTTAATATAAGAGGAAGATGGTATGGCAGATGGACGTTAGATAAGCTTTAAGAGTAAAAAACTAACGTTTAATTTAGTAAGTCGATGCATTTTTAGAACGAATATGATCAAAAATAAACGAAGATAAAAGTTCTTACCACCCTTTCAATGATGTCGTGGTTATGCGGACTCTCCCTGACGGTAAATGTTTAAGTATTTTACATAAATGATTGACTTAATTTCAGAAATAAGGCGTTGCATTCCTTTTCAGTTACATAATCGTTTACGTTTTGATAGAGTATACTTCGGATTAAGAACACAACAATACCAGAATAGAAATTGGCGTGGCGTTAATTAAGTAAGTTTGGATTGTTAATTAAAATTAATTTCTGCATATCACACTCTTATCTTTATAAGTCGATGATACCTGCTTTTGTAGAAGACTGAGATGGGCACAGTAGGAAATGGCCCCCATGGGCTATTATGCCACTGGGTTTGGTTTGATCCGATTTTGTTGAGGCACTATCCTCTTGCAACACGTTTTTCGAAAGAAATTTAATCCAGACGATAAATGCCAAAGTGGAAAACAACTGTTTTTGACAGCTATCGAACAAACCGACAGAACGACAACAAAGTGGACGCCGAAAATTTGCCTCCCCCACCGATCACCAACCTAGACAAACTAGTTGAAGCGTCCTTCGTTAAGAGTAAGGCTGCTTGCTCAAAAACAACCGCAAAAACATCAGGTAATTATTTCAAAGTAACTGTCGACAACCACAAAATATATGCTCTTATTGATTTCGTGTCTTTATTCTCCATTGACTCAGAAAAATATCGCCATTAGCTAAGAAAAGATAGGCTGTCTATTAAAAATATAGTCGTTTTAAAACTTGCTAAGGGAGATTGTATACACCCGTTAGGCGATTGCATTCTCCGATAATCCAGAGAAGATCAAATGCTGCCATTTGATTTTACAGTGTCACGTCACTGCAGTCATGATCATGGCCTTGAATGGGGCTTTCTAGAAACCTCCTTAGTCGTGATCGACTGTAGTAACGGGGCATTCATTGTTCATTGATTCGCTCATGTGTCTTAAAGGCCCTTCAGAAAATGTGGCACGACGGGACTTCGATTGAAGAAACATGATTTTCTATGAAAAGCGATAAAACGCGTGGAGTTGCCGACACTTTATCCCGAAATCTAGTTGAGGGTGAAACTGAGACACCTATGTGTATCAATGTACACCAATGTGCACAACTAAAGCAGTCAGAAGCAAAGGGCTGTAAGTGAGCATTTTCAAGTTTTGAGTAAGACGCTTTTAAAGATTCGGTTTTAGCTAGGCTTTCATTGAAAAAATTTCTAAACCGTGCTGTATAACCGAACCTATCAGGGCTACTCGTTCTATCTCTTGCCCCAAAAGAGAGGAGAGGTTTACCTACCATTTGTATTGGTTATCTTCAAATTTTTAATTTTGGCACTTACATCCCTTTACCTTCTCACTGTCTCAATTGTGTATAAACGCTCGTCTGTATGAATCAACAGTGTGAATCTACTAGTGTGTTTTATGTAAATTTTAAGTAAATTAACAACTTTTGGCACCTGATGAACTGAGTAGTTAACGAGGAATATTTTTTCATATTTATAATTCAATTTACGTTTAATTTTTATATCTATATACATATATCCCTTTTTCATAATAGAAAGTATGCAAACATTTTGACCATTAGTTTAAAAATATGCAAGTGGATAGTAAAAAGCTATATTCGAAGAATTGATAGATTGATCTATCTTATTTTTAACCGACTTCAAAAAGGAGGCGGTTATCAATTCATACCGTATGTATGTTTTTTTTTTGTTTGTCCACTCATAGCGTCTCACCTAGTGAACGGATTTTGATGATTCTTTTTTTAATCGTTAGGGGATGGCTCAACTTAGGTCCCATTACTTTGTTTGACCATATTTGTTCTTTAAATAAAAAGTTATGGGCAAAAATTAGTAAATTTTATGCAATTTCCCTGTTAAATGATTGAAATGATATTGTAGTGAAGTTCGCACTTTTCATCCGTGGATAACGGTGGCTCAGTGGTAGAATTCTCGCCTCCCACACGAGCGACCCGGGTTCAAATCCCGACTAGGACAAAGTGAACTTTACTAAAATTTCGTTTCTACTGTTTCCCGTATTTTCTCGAATCTTCTATTAATTTCTGTATCTTTCCAAGTCTGGAAAGTTCCAGCACTTTCTCAAGTTGTATATAAGGAGATGTAACGTTCATTCGTGGTTCTGAATAAAGATCTCGAGTTGAGACTAACAAGTATTTGCTTCATTTGGCTTTCACATTGTCTTCGCTATCTTCATCTACGCGACAATATGAAACTCATTGTTATAAAAGTTTGGTGCCATATAACAGTAACATTAATAGTAATTGTAATGATAATTTTGAATGAAGGCTTCTCTGAAACAAAAATCAAATTTCTTCAAGGGATATTTCGATAATGGGGAATCTGGCACTGTCGTCTCATTTTTGGCGTAAATAATTTTATTTTAGTAACCCTGCTGATTTATAGTAACCCTATGTGAATTATCAAAATCTTCCTTTCTTCAGTGCTATTGCTCCATAGTAGGGGTAAACCTAACCTGGAAGCGAGGTGATGCAGTGATTAGGATCTGCTTAGCCTTCACAATGCTACCATTAGGTTTAACTCAACTACTCTGTAGTATTTTTATCGTTTTCATCTATGCCGATAACAGATGATCGGGGTTAAGTAAGAAAATACAGCAACTTAGATGCTGTGGAATGTAAATTAGTTAGGAAAAACGTAATACTTAAATGGTTATAATTAAATTAACTACGCATGATTTCCAGAGAGGAACAAAGATAAGTTTTTAGTGCCAATCGCTTAAAGTTTAACGCTTGTCAATAGTTTTTTTTTTTTAGTATGGAGCATTTTTAAGAAAAAATGCGAAGTTTCGTGATGGTAACTTCTTATTATTTCTGAATTACCTACATTTACACCAAAAAGAAGGAAATAAAAAAATTTTGAAAAAAAATAGAACCGACTTCAAAATTGCTCTAAAAAGTGAAAAATAATTTTATTCTTTAAACACCATCGATAATGCTTTTAAACATAATTTTTGAAGTTGGCGCAAAAACGATAGATAAAATCATTCACAGCCATAACTCAAATACAACTATAAATTTAACCAGGACCAGTTTCTTCACTATCACATACATTATGCATTGATGACAGCATATTTGAATAGCGATATTAATGTTTCGTTCGTAACTTTGGATGCTTTTCTGAAAAAAAAAATATCAACGAAGCATGGTTACACTGGATTTTACGTTTTGTTTTTGCGCCAACTTCAAAAATTATGTTTAAAAGCATTATCGATGGTGTTTAAAGAATAAAATTATTTTTCACTTTTTAGAGCAATTTTGAAGTCGGTTCTATTTTTTTCAAAATTTTTTTTCTTCATTTTCATTTCAATAGCTGGAACAAATCAATTTGAAACTATAACAAGGACAAAAAAGACATTCAAAATGCCTCTCTGTTTACACACACATAAAACAAAATAATTCGAGAACAAAAAATTAAAAGTATAGTTACGCCTATCTTACTTAAAATGTTTAAGTCATCATAAAATATCTAGAATTCTGTAATAGACTTACCTTATGCATTTCATTAGGAATACGGTAAACACTACAAATCTGCTACTCAAAAGCATCTTTAACATATAAAACGTTTAAACTATGTTCCACAATGCGGAAAAATGCATTCACTATAAGATCTTTTATAAATTTTGCATACTAATTAAGTAAATACTTGATTTATTGAAAAGCCATTTTATCCATTTGTTTGGAGTACCCGTAATGGTATTTGATACAAGAATCACTGCAAGTTCTCCATAGTATTTGCAGCACTTCATGTGTGAACCTTACATGCGTAAGGTTTCTGATGGTATACTTGGTTCAAAACCGTTCAATAGTAGCATTTCGAAAATTCCAACTATCTCATTAAGATGCGTGAACCTTTAATTTTGGGAACCTTTAATTGTGTGTGTGTGTCTGATAGTGACATATGCTGAAATTATTTAATTATCTTATTAATGTAGGTATCTGAAGTATATGAGGATATGTGTAAAAAGGCTTGTATTCGCATAAAGTTACCTGTTTAAATTAAAACGTCGCACAGCTCATTTGGATGTTGAGTCACAAAATAAATATGACATTTGGTATGGCGATAACCATTGGCAAATTAATTTATATCAAATATATACAGAATGAAACAGTTAGTGTAATGTTTTCAGTAAGTTACTGCCAGGGCTTAAGCAGAAATACATAAAATACACCGCCAGCTGAGTTATTCCATCCTCTGTCTGCAGTTTCGTGCTTTTTAGCACTCATCAGCTTGGAATTGGAAGTAACTGAGCTGAAGGCGGAAAACCTCGTAAAGGATCTCTTCAATCTTTAAGTTGAACCGCCTCATTGCTGTGGTCACTCGTCTGGTGTGCTAATTCTACATTAACTACCAGTTCGTTTGACTCTCTTGGCTAATTTAGGAGATTTCCCGCCTCCAGCTCAGTTACTTCCTATTCCGGGCTAATGAGTGCTAAAAAACATGACACTGCAGTCCTCAAATGGAATAACTGAGCTGTCGGTATATTTTATGTTGTTAATGGTAATGGTTACTCAAGTCACCAAAAAATTAAATTAAACAAATATTTCGAGTAGAAATTTGATTCTCAGCCCATTCTCTGTAAACTTCAAGAGGTTATTTTTAGTTGAAAAAAAAAATATTACATCCGTTCTTTCCTGTCTCGATTTTTTGTTTCTTCACTGATCCTTTAGATTGGCATTAAAGCCAATATCTTCCACTGAACTGCTCATGTCATAGCATAGTAACCGCATAACAAGTGTAATACTGAAATACCTTTAAATAGGTGGTAATCGAAAAAAAGCGCCATGAGACATATTTTTGATGCAAAAAATAGTTGACCCTATCTACCCGTTATAGAGATAGGGGAGGGGGGCTCAAAGCGGGTATGCCTTTGTATGCCCCCCCCCCCCATGGTGTATTAGCAGCGATGAATACGTATGTCGTGCTTACCCGAGCACCCCCGAATTATTATCAGTCCCGGCGAAGCAGCAGTAAAGCAGCATGGCGCAATTAGGCTTAAAATAAAAAAAAAAGATACATCTGTAAAAAAAATGTAACTTGTGATTAGTCGAAGACCAGCTTATTTTTTGATTGTCAGTAATATTAACTTATTCTGACACTATCCATCTATAAAGTACGATGGTCATTCCGTTTTTTTAAACTATTAATTTAAGGTTAAAATTATTTAAATAGAAAACGTGCCTTTGGGCAAAGCGGGTCGGGCAGAGCGGATATAGGATTTGATCATATATTAATTTAAATTTTCGTGACTCGTGTGCTGACTTAGATTTTCTCTTTCAATACGATAAGTGTAATTTTAAAAAGTTATTTTTTAGGATGGCAATTAATGAGTCTATTAATTAACTCAGTTATTTCTTTATAATTTATAAACAAATGTACTGACTTTAAATTGGACAATTACAACTATTTTATATTTTTTATATAATGGCAGGTAGCTAATCAACTATTTTAATCATTTATTACTTCATATTTAATTGGCAAATGCATCAAACCACAAATAGTGAAGCTTGCCCGCCTTGGGCTACCTGGTAGGGCAAAGCGAGTTTTTCACTTGTTTGTTAAGTTTGATAATAAATGATTATTGGGTTAGCAATGATACAAAAATAACTTTTTATCTGAAGTTCAAGAGCCCTGCTAGGAAATAAAACCGAAATTGTTGCGATTAAAATCCAAAAACTACAACTCTTGAGCGTTCTTCGAAAACCTACCCGCTTTGGGCCACCCTCCCTTATAAGGTTTCAAATTCTGCTAAAATTTTAAGAAAAGGGTCAAATTTAAAGACTTGGAGATAAATTGATCCCGCAATTTCAATGTATGCATCCATCTACAAATCGTGTGAAAGATTGCTTTTATTACTCACACAAATAACTTTATGCTTCCAGATGTAAATTTTACAATGCTCCTTTGATTTCTACTTGTTTTTCTTTTTTAATTATTATTGTTGTTTTTACTCTTGTGTGGCTTTCTGGTAAAAATAATCATATATCTTTTCAACGCATGAAAATTTCTTTAAATAAACACTGTAAAAACGATTCAGAAACGTTCCTGAAAAATAATGGGCAGCTGATGTGCCTAATTTCTTCCAGTAACATATCTTGGAAAAACCAGTAACGCTTTCCGCTAAAGGTCAGTAACCTCTCTGAAATTAACTTTGAAACTTTATGAAGACGTGCGAAATCTGCCCTGTTAAAGCCAGT
Source organism: Uloborus diversus (assembly GCF_026930045.1). NCBI lineage: Eukaryota > Metazoa > Arthropoda > Arachnida > Araneae > Uloboridae > Uloborus > Uloborus diversus. The sequence goes on along the minus strand of NC_072733.1, from coordinate 23,645,904 downwards.
CATATCTCTAGAACCTTCAAGAAAAATTGATTAGAACCTTCCCACTTCACCACGAAGGCTCCATAAATATCAGAGCGACCACGGCTAAAGCTATGCAAGAGGGAACCAAGCATATCTCTTGTCTGTAATTCCCGCCTTGCAAAGCTGTAGCTATCCATTGACATTTTCGCTCTCATTGGGAGCTTAGTCAGTCTGGACAGGCCGTAAGCAACTTTAGGCCGATACACTTAATAAACACGCTCATTGAATCTTTAAACTGGTAGCTAAAAATATTTTCCACAACAGTTACAAGTCTGCACGCGTGCAACTTGTAGCGATTCAGGAAACTTTTTTGTGATGATACTTGGTTTTACGGGGAACTAGGTAAAAACGTGTGAAATCCCAAGACGTTCCACGGAAATAGCCAGTAACGTTTCGGAATTTTTTTACAGTGAAGCAAAAACAGTTTGCATAACCATTTTTGAAAAAAAAAATTGCAAAAATATAAAAAAGTCTCATTTTTTTTTTAATTGGGAAAAACCTTAGTGTAAAAAATTAAGTATGGAATTGATCAGTTGCAATGTGAAATTACAAAATTGCCTGTAAATTCAAATGTACCTTGATACTTATAAGCTTGGCAAGGTGGGGAAAATAAACAAAGGAAACTATTATCTTCGAAGGAAGGAAATATTGCTTTTTATTTTTCATCGGAGGCATTTATTATTCTTCTGGGGCTTTCTCAGCCTATTGAAGCATGATTTTCATTTATATCTGAAATGGACAATGGATAGTTTCTTTGTTTATGTCCTATAGCTAAGATGGGGATGTCTCGTTTGGAAATTCATCCTTTTACAAGCATTAGTCTTGTGACTCCATAAACTCAGCTATGGATATAATAAAATGATATCGATTTAGTTTCTTAGCAGAGATAAATGTATTATTACAGTAGAATGTAACACAAACAGGGAAGTAAAAGTAGAATGCACTGTTAACATGTAAATAATTTTATCTGCTTCTTACATGTTGCATAGTAGCCAAATATGGTTGCATTGTTTTAGTAAAAAAAATGCAAGAAGCCTCAAAGTAGAACTTAGAGAAGATTTTGCAGGAGATTGCTATAGCAAATTTCTAAATTTAGTGTTAAAATTATTTTCAAAAGTTTACCAATTTAACAACCTTTAAAATTGGAAAAAAAATAATATGGCTGATTTTTTTAACTCCCTATTGTTTTAAACTTTATATATATATATATATATATATATATATATATATATATATATATATATATATATATATATATATATATATATATATATATATATATATATCAGGGGTGATTGTATTCCGGTATTTTACCGGATGTTCAGTATTTTCATCTCGATTTCCGGTATCTTCATCTTCGAAAATACCGGAACTCCTTTATTTTCAGAAAAACCCACTTTTGTAAAGTTTAGGTCGATGTTTAATGAAATGTCGAAAGTCCAAATTGAAGACGTTTCGTTTGGTATAAAAAGTAAGCAACCGTCATGTCTCATGTTTTGCAATCTCTATGGTAATTATTGAAGAACAGCTGTGGTGAGAGATGGAATAAAGCCTTATTAAGAAGAGGAAGGAGGGTTACTTGATATTTTTCCCCTTAATATTTTCTTTTCAAGATGTCCAGCATTTCTCTGTTGCATATCTTAATATGCAGATGATGTAACTAGGGGTGCCCAATCTCCCCGACTGCGATAGCACCCCTCAATTTTACCAAGCCTCCTCTTCCGTCAAGAACTGCCACCCACTAATAAAAAGACTTAAATTCTTCTAAATTAATTTCTCCAAAAGTTTCTGTGGTATAATCTGCCTCATGATCCCCCCTCCCTCCCCGACACAAACACATGAAAATCTATGCTATAGCTATATTATTAGAATAAATTGCTAAAATATTTATTCACCAAGATGGCCTATGGCTTTTTCCTGTTGCAGATGCTTGTGTAATAAGCTTTGCTGCAGTACCCCCTCCCTTAAAATGTTGAATTTAACGACCTATATATATCGAAAATATCGATATTTGGAGAGCGATATATCGTGGTGTTAAAATTCGGATATCTCCCAGACCTATTGCACAGTGATCATAATACATTGTGCCCCTTTTGCCCCAAACTTATTTAATTCTGAAATCTTTATGCACTTTTAGTAAATGAATGTAGTTAATGGTTAAGGATTCAGATACAATGGAGAAAAATAAAACATACTTTAAAATTTTTTAAAAAATTAGAAAAATTAAAAGAATTTAATTCCTTCCATGCACATGGACGTATTAAGTCCAATAAAAAATTCGAGTTTTAGCCCCAACAAGTAATTATGTATATAAATGATGTGTACATGCACGTAATGTGTATATATGTCTATCAAAACACTTTTTCTTCTTGGGAAAAAAAGTTCAGGTATTTTTTCATTGAGTCACAATCGTCCCATATATATATATATATAATATATATATATATATATATATATATATATATATATATATATATATATATATATATATATATATATATATATATATATATATATATATATATATATATATATATATATATATATATATATATATATATATATATATATATATATATATATATATATATATATATATATATATAAAGCATACTTGAAAATTAATGTCGTACTATAATATATATCTATATATATATATTTTTGACAAAGTCATCTGGGTGATTGCGTGTTTTTTTTTTACTTTACTACAAACGGCGGCTATTAAAGTTTGATACTGACATAAAGTTTGAAATCTTACAAAATAAATGTAAATCCTTTTTACATTGAAAAAAAGAACATCCGTTGCATTTTTAAATGGAATTATTGATGTTATATTGCACTGATAAGGCAGTAATGTATACATATTAATATTTCAATTATTCATTTTTTTTATTCACACGTTCGCTTTATGAAAATTAACTCATTTGCATTTAACATAGAAAATAAAGAACTGGCAGTTCGAAATAATTTTGAAGAAAAAAATTTATTTGAAAAAACGTGTTCTTTTCAGTTGAAAATCTAATAATTTATATTTTCTTCAACATACTTAAAATTCTCTCTTCGCTTTTCGTGTTTTGAAAATCTTTCATTCAAATTTTCCTTTTACTTTAATGTCGCAAAAGATTTTAAATGCTTGATATGAAACATCAATTTGGAATATTGCAAATAAGCTCAAAAGTTGTACAGTTTAGCATATTAAAGTACATGAAGCGTTGAGAGAAATGTAGTTAAAATTGAGATAAGGATTTTCAAAATCACTGTTACAATACAATTTTTACAGTTAAATTGAAATTTCTTTTTATTTTGCTAAAGTCAGAATTACTTATGAATTCGTGATGAGAAAGCACAAAAATATTGCGGATTTTAAAAAAGCAACTCTGCCATTTTATCTGAATGGAGAAAAAATAATATTCTTTTTAAAATAGTAAATGCTAGCAAGTCGTGCTCTTCCTAGAAAAGGAAAACAATCTTGAAAACGTTTTTTAAAAAGATAAAAAAAAAATCTCGCGTGCACAACTGTCTTTTTCAATATCATTCATATGTATGAATTTAAAAAAATGCTAATGCAGAATAGATAAATTGGTAGCTTACTGCAATGTCCGATGTATACTAAATTGTTAAAATTATTGGGTAGTCATTTTTTAAATTTTCTCGACAAATTGTCTGTATAGATACTATACTGTAACTTAGATTAATGGAAATGTATATTTTTTGTGTCAATAATTCCTTCCATGGGCAGTAATGTTGAAAACATTTTCCAAAAAAGAAGAAAAAGTGACACACACGGGCTCAATTGTATTTATGAATATCATTCGTATGTATAAATTCAAAAAAAGAAGTGCTTATGTAGAATAAATAAACTAAAAGCTTACTACAGTATTCAATAAATAATTTGTTAAAATAATTAGGAAGTCCATATTTTTTAAATGTTATCGACAAATTGCCTGTATAGACCCTAATTAAGGTAAATGGAAATGGTTATTTTGGTGCATCGATATTTTCTTCATTTGACAGTAATGTGGAAAACGTTTTCTAAAAAGAAAGAAAAAGTGAATCACGAGTGATTAACTGCGTTCGTCAATATGATTCATATGTATGAAATAGGAAAAAAAGGAAACAACATGTAAATGTTATGCAGATAAATTGGTATCTTCCTGCAATGCTTGGTAATAAATATCAGAATAAGGTACATTATTATTTTTTTAATACTCCAGACATATTTCCTTCAAAGATATACACTACACCAAAAGTGTAAGACAAGCTAAGTGTAAACAGGAATTTCACTGTCGTTGTCTGTTACGATACTTTTGTTTGCGGGTACTCTCGGTGCATATACGTTAAGTGGTACTTTCTTTTAAATTTAAGTACTCTGTTGGTGTCATTACTATGCAAATATGCCTTTTCTTGAAAAATAAGTTTAACTCCAAGTTTCATACACGCATTCAAGATAAGGAGTTCGCGTTCAAATTATTTTAGAAATTTATAATCCATCAGTACTTTTTAAAGAGCACTTACTCCTGTTCTTGGTTCTCAGGAGAAAACCAGCAAAACAAGTTCGATGTTGGCAATAAAATTACTAATTTTTCTATCAGTTTTGCAAAGAAGGGTCTAAAATGTCCGTACAGTTTTCCAACATCGCCAAAAAAGTAATCAATGAAAAATTCAGCATGTAGTTTCAGGCATCTGGCAGGAAAATAAATGCATAAAGGAGATGAAAAAAAAAAAAAAGCATTTGTAACTTTGAACATCATACATTTTCATTCAATTGACATCGTAGAGTGACCTATACCGCACTCATAAGCAAGAAAAATACATTCATTCTCTATATTGTTGACATTTTTCGATCTCATTTAAGGATTATGTATTAAACTTGCAATATAGTTAAAAATGCAGTAAATTTATCAAATATGAATAAATAATGACCCCGCAAGGTTTTGCGACTAAGATGACATGGCCTCTTGTTGACCCTGTTTTCTTAACATAAAACCAAATGACCTCTCATAAGCTATTACCAATTGTGTTTAACACTTGAATCTAAACTATTACAAATTTCGACAACATTAGTTACGAAACTTTATTTCTAGAAAGTATAACTTGAGTTGTATAGACCCATAATAATGTTTAAGCCGAAGCCTTTTTGAAAGTTTATGTGCGAAACAATCTTATTAAAATACAAATATTTGCAATTGATGGACACGTACTCTTATATAATGGACTGGTCGAACCTTCATGTTTGCAGTAATATTAATATATTTGTAGTTAATATTTTGTAAAGTCCAATATATGCCTAGCTGGTTGATTCTTTTTCATACATTGTGTATAAAGATTTTTTATGAATACATTTTACGGAAAGTTTTTTTTCCCTCTATGATAAAAGAAACATTTTCCCGTCATTTCGTTTTATGTCGAGAACGGAATTTTCCAGATTCTTTTTTTTCCACCAGTTTTATCAGTATCAATTTAGATTCTGGAGTGTGAAAAAAATAACTAAATAAAAATGGTGTCAAAGTAAGTTTTCAAACAAGCAAGCGCTTGTCACTTTAGACAAAGTTTTGTTAGAAATGCAAAATGAATTTTTACACGTGTTGACAACTGTCAAAACAGAAGCGCGAAAAAATATCAAATATGTGTCCACTGAGCAAAAAACATTTATAAAAAAGTACCTAGCTGAAGAAATATAGAGTTCTTTTAAATTCGCAAGGACGGGAGATCAAGATGAAAAATTATTTTTTCTGATATAAGGTTCTCTAGCTTTTAGAACAGGTAAACGCACAAGAAAAAATGTTTAAAAAAGTTGTGCATCTATTTTTTATTCTAATTTATTTTGCCAGTTTAAATAACGCTTAATGTAAAATGTTTATTCTTTACTTTAGATATTGGTAAAGCAAAATTGGTGGAGGCGAAGCAATTCACGGAAAAGAGCTGGTCTACGAAACTTAAATTTACCGGAACAATATTTAAATAACACTTTGAAAATATTATTAAAACATAATTGTATTGTCCTAGATTTGACGTGAAAGAGCCTGGAAAGCTTTTCACTTTGAAAGAGACGACCCAAGAAGGTTAATTTGGGACCTAGTAGGGACACTAGATCATAAAACTCAAAATCAGATACAAAAAATGTACAAAATTAAAATTTATCCTATGATCGTAGAACTGAGTAACTGTAGCAAGGCGCTGTTTTAAGCGTATTGTGCAGGAACAAAAGAACAAATGTATGTTTGAAGAAATTCTGTGCTCAATGAGAAGAAACTAGAATGTGGTTAAATTAAAAACTGATATTTTCTTATCTAAATGCAATAACTTCCTAAAATAAAACTGCATTACTTAATAAATAAATTATTATTCTAAAAGTATGTTCAGAATTTTAAAATCGATCCTTTTTCAGCACTTTATAATACAGGTTATCAATATATTAAAAAGAAATAGCTTAGTTTATTTTACAACAGTCTGTTTTTTAAAATGTTACATAAAAGTATTACTTGTATCAATGATGTTCAATCGCAATTAATTCTTCACGTATATAAAACGTAATCTTTTACCTAAGAGTGTAAGACTTTTTTCAACCACATTTAACAATACACTAAAAACACTAAAACATTTCAGTAATAGAGAATTTCAACATAAGGAACATTTTTATTAGTTTCTAATTTACGGTTTCTTGTATAGAGGCATTAGACAAAAAAGCGAGAGTTTACTTAAAAGATTCAATTACAGTTATTTAATACAAAACACATTTTTATGCACAGGTATAAAATTCACCGGTAGGATCAATTCTGAGAAAGTTTAAACAAGTGCATACACTCTTTTAATTTCGACTTGGTCAGATAAATCAGAAGATATAGAATAATGTGCTTTAACGAAACTAAAAATGACAAACTGAAGTCAACAAAGCTCTAGTTGGAGCATTTTTTCCCCCAAGTTTTTTTCAACTGGTTGAAAAAAGAGGTTCCATCTAAAACCGAAATAGATGTTTGCATTTTGCCGCTTTATGCATTTTTGACGTATTTTTATCGTTTTTGAATCTTTTTTTGCTACTTGAACGAACAATTAACACAGTAACGGTTTGTCCCTACTGAGTACTTGTCTTTAAAATGCATTAGTTATTATACCACTATTAAGTAGGGGAAGGTGGGGTACCTCGGACCTATTTTCACTTTTCAATTTTTGATTTCTTATTTATTTGCAAAATTCAAATACAAATACCTTTAGTTAAAACTTTATGATTTTTTACGCAACATATAAATTTCTTTAAAATTTAGTTAACTTATTTCAATTACATTTTTAAGAAAAAACAGAAGAATGCAATTAGTACCGAGGTACACCACCGGTGGTGTACCTTGGGTCTTGGGATGGTATACCTTGGACCCATGATTAACAAGTAAAGAAAACATGATTTTCAGTAAGAACAACACTATTTATCAATCTATAAACCATTCATAATTTTAGAAATACATTTTTCATTTGTTTCAAAGGTAAATAAAAATGTAGATCTTATCATCTTATTACGGTTTACTTTTTTAATAAAATAACAAGACGCTCTAGTTTCTGAAAACCATACTAAAGATTTTTTTTTTTTAAGCTACACTTATTTCTATCTAAGATTGTAATCGGATAAGTAAATTCCAAATTTTAACTTTTCGAGCTGCCTTTCAGATCCACCAGTTAGTATTGGGTGTGTTAGCTTGAATATGATGTTCTTTTTTTTCTACTTCATAAAGGGTAGGATCTTCTCTGGTGAACTTCTGACAGTTTGGATTTTTTTTCAGATATTACACTTCATATTCATCATCAGCAGTATAAATATTCGCTGCAAGAAAATATTTGATATTTTTCTTGCCAGAGAACTTCACCAATACAAACACACCAATCTGACTGTTGACGTTATCTGACCTTCTAGCTCATTAAAATGATCTGAAATATCGGTATCCTCATATAAATCTTTGATATTTTCAAGTTCAGACACTGAGGAATAATAAAGTTTTCTTTTACCTACCTTGATAGGGGGTTTTACTGTCTTAGTTTGCTTTACTTTTCTATTTCAAGACTCTCTTTCTCGGGTGTGTCGGTCAAAATACAAGACTTTCTTTTTGGTATCCTCCTGCGAAATTGTTTTCTTGGTAGTGCCTTTGGATATGGCCTTATTTCTTCAGGAGTGACAAGGCTTGGCAAAGAAATACTAGCTTCTGATGTTGACACACCAGTAAAATCATTTTGTGTGTTATTTTCTTGATGCTTTTGCATTGAGAGATCAGTGACATTTGATATGAGGAAATCAAAATCTTGAGAAATATTTTTATTCAGTATATCTGAGCCAGTGACCTTAAAGCCATTGATTATATTTGATAATATGAAGGCCAGTGGGAATGCTCGTCTAACTATTTCAACAAACTGGAGAACATGAAATTTTAGGAGTTGTAACAACTATGCAGAAGTGTGTACCTTGGACCAGTCCAAGGTACACCACTTGTATTGGGTTCGAGGTACACTACTTGGTTATAAAAAACAAAGTAGCTAACCATCATGTTACAGTTAGGAATAACTTTGTTTCAAGCTCATGGCGTTATAGCTAGAACATGACTGTATGATGAATGACCTTCATTTCAGAATTACCAATATTTTTTTTCATAATAAAAAATACATAAAAGTATCTGGAAAAATTTACTTTTGAATGGTATATTTCTTATTTAAATATTACTTCTATCAGATGAGCTTTCAACAAAACAGAAAGGTATGCAATGAGACGTCTAGTGGCAAATATTTTAACTATGCGTGTTGCTATTCAAATATGTTAATAAGCAGAGCTATAAGCACCCTAGGTCCAAGGTACACATATGTCCGAGGTATACCACTTACCCCTACTTGCTTGTTTCAAAATTGCTTTCTGTATCTTTAAAGTAAAAAATATCTGAAAAACCATAAAAAATATTTATTCCTAAGTTTAAAAAAATATCTGAAAGAAAGACAATAATAAATGTTTATTCTGTGTTACATAATATGTCAAAAATTGTACAAAGTTAAAAATTATATGCACTTAAAAACTTTTAAAAATAAAGAGATAAACTTTAAGGCCGGAAATTTGTTTTTGAAAAAGTAAGAAAGGAAAACCTTTTTAAATCATTAGTTTTAGAGCAAAAATATTTGCTACATGAAAACATAATTGTCTGTAAACCCATAAAATCAAATGACCTCATCTTTTAAACTTAATCTATTTTTTCTGACTGTGTAATAGAAACATGTACTAATAATTGAAATTTTGTCTTCCGAACGCGCATTAAATTTTGCGCTAACAAATATTACCCGAAACATTTATTTCGCTCTCTCATACATATAAAACCCAGTCATTGTCCTGAATCAGATCTTATTAAAATAGCCGCGTTATTGTAAAGAAATTTCTTTCAAAAATTTCTCTCTCTTGCGATGATATAATTACTTCTACTTTAATGAACAAAGTTTCTCTTTGTTGGAATTTTTTCATGAATAAGTAATGTGAATGAGATATTTTGAAGCCTGAAAGAAAAAAAAAAAAAAACACTTGAGAAATTTTTGAAAACATGATTTAAGTTTTTACTATAAAAACTCAAATATTTTCTGTTGGAATAAAGATAATTAAGGTGGAAAACTGAAAAGTAAGCAATCGTCTTCAAAAGGTTGTTTCTCGAAAAACTGATAAATGAATAATGTTTGGTAATAAAAAGCATCGCCAATTCTAATTCGTTTAAGATTTTACATTACAGTTTTTGGTAAACATACAAAACACTATTTTAAAAATACTGTGGATTAAAAATTATTAGAATGTAAATTAGCCGAAAATATATTTATTGGAAAATTTGCTGAATAAGGTTATCACAATTTAAACTCACGTAAAATTTGCATAAAACAATTTTATGGTTTGAAAAAAAGATTGAATTGAATAGAAAATAAATAAGCGACTGAAAACGTTAAACATTTTTCTGATAACATATTAATACTGATTTAAAATATTTAAAGTTCAAACCTTCGAGGCAATGTCTTTTCATATAATCTTAGAATATGTTTCCATGCATTTTTACATGCTATTTACTGTGCTATATTTAAATTATTTTAAGACCGTTTTTCATATAAAATTCAATCAAAACTGAGCATTTTCGCTTCAAACATTACACTTTATCTAATCTATGTTTTTATATTCTTATTAACTGGTTATTTTCTGATACCTCAAATTTATTGGCCAAAATTTACTTTATTCAATTTTACACATTATAAAATTCGCCTTCCGTTAGCAGTCAGTAAACTCTACATGAAAAATTTTCACAAGGACAGCTCTCTGTGTTTATGTTTTTTTTAAACAAATATTTATCTTTTGATGAAATTATCTTTGAAGTAGTAGTAGTAGTAGATGAAATTATCTTTGTAGTAGTCCACTTGCTTCCAGATTACTAAATGAAGTAGAAATTCATTTAGTAGTCTGGAAGCAAGTGGAGACATTTAAAAAACTAATGCTGCAGTGAATAATTAATAGACTGAATTGGAATATTAATGGACTGAGAGGGAAACTGTGCGTCATCTACTGAACAAATAGTTCTTACGAATCCAGCCACTTCAAGAAATTCTTTAATGACGACAAAGTTCTTGAGAAAAACGCAGGAGATTTATTTACAACTATATACAAGAAATGCAGTTAAGAACTGCTAAATTAACTATAGCAATTAGCCAAATATCAATTAACAGAGTAAACTCAACGGTAACACACGTATTTACATCAAAATACGCAAAAACATAGCGCAAAGGTTAATACATTTTCCAGCGCAACGGCTGAAAACGAGATTCCATAGTTAGGAAGCAAAACTGACTCTCCTCCCATTCACAATACGCCCTGCGTTATATACCCAGCAAAGAAATATCAAGAAAATCCTACTACGTTCTACCAATTTCTCATATTTTCTTTTTATTCAATTAAGAATTTTATTCATCAGAAAGGGGGGGGGGGATACCGTATACTTCATTCAAATGTAAGGGGGATGTATATTCCTTATAAGAAACTATTTACAGGTAACGTTACTAAGACAATTTTAGATGAAAGATAATGGAATAAACGCCAAATTTAGCCAGATTACAACAAATTAATCATAAAAATAATTACTATTTGCAGAATTTGTAACATAGTGTAAAACACATTCTTTTCCTATCGTTTTTTAAAATTTTACTTAAATCAAGTGTTGTTTCATAGCTAAGCTGATGAAAATGCGTAATGTTAAAATAGCTTTTGAGTTTTATGTAAGTAGTGTAT